>NC_057794.1:129945500-129957024 GCF_018294505.1 Triticum aestivum
CTAGTCTCCTACTCCTACTACATGGAAGGATTCCTAGTTGGACTAGGAAAGGGGGAATCCTACTCCCGGTGGGAGTAGGACTCCCCTATGGCGCGCCTCCTCCCTAGGCCGGCCTCCTCCTCCCTCCCTCCTTTATATACGGGGGCGGGGGGGGGGCACCCTAGACACACAAGTTGACACAAGTTGATCCACGTGATCGATTCCTTAGCCGTGTGCGGTGCCCCCTGCCACCATATTCCTCGATAATACTGTAGCGGAGTTTAGGCGAAGCCCTGCTGCTGTAGTTCATCAAGATCGTCACCACGCCGTCGTGCTGACGGAACTCTTCCCCGACACTTTGCTGGATCGGAGTCCGGGGATCGTCATCGAGCTGAACGTGTGCTCGAACTCGGAGGTGCCGTAGTTTCGGTGCTTGATCGGTTGGATCGTGAAGACGTACGACCACTTCCTCTACGTCGTGTCATCGCTTCCGCAGTCGGTATGCGTAGGGTACGTAGACAATACTCTTCATCTCGTTGCTATGCATCACATGATCTTGCGTGTGCGTAGGAATTTTTTTTTGAAATTACTACGAAACCCAACATTTAGCATTGCAAAGAGCTTGGGAATCGTCTTATCCATCCCTTGCATGTTATAGTTCATCACGAAGCTCTTGTAGCTTGGTGGCAGTGATTGAAGAATTCTGTCAATGACGCTATCATCCGGAAGATTAACTCCCAGTTGAATCAAGTGATTGTTATACCCAGACATTCTGAGTATATGCTCACTGACAGAACTATTCTCCTCCATCTTGCAGCTGTAGAACTTATTGGAGACTTCATATCTCTCAATCCGGATATTTACTTGAAATATTAACTTCAACTCCTGGAACATCTCATATGCTCCATGACGTTCAAAACGTCGTTGAAGTCCCGGTTCTAAGCCGTAAAGCATGCCACATTGAACTATCGAGTAGTCATCAACTTTGCTCTATCAGACGTTCATAACACCTGGTGTTGCTCCTGCAGCAGGTTTGGCACCTAGCGGTGCTTCCAGGACGTAATTCTTTTGTGCAGCAATGAGGATAATCCTCAAGTTACGGACCCAGTCCGTGTAATTGCTACCATCATCTTTTAACTTTGCTTTCTCAAGGAACGCATTAAAATTCAACGGAACAACAGCACGAGCCATCTATCTACAACAAACATAGACATGCAAAATACTATCAGGTACTAAGTTCATGATAAATTTAAGTTCAATTAATCATATTACTTAAGAAGTCCCACTTAGATAGACATCCCTCTAATCATCTAAGTGATCATGTGATCCAAATCAACTAAACCATAACCGATCATCACGTGAAATGGAGTAGTTTTCAATGGTGAACATCACTATGTTGATCATATCTACTATATGATTCACGCTCGACCTTTCGGTCTCAGTGTTCAAGGGAAGGAAGAGGAAGGAGGGAGGAAGGAAAGGGGGGCCGCCCCCTACCAATTCGGATTGGGCTTGGGGGGCACCCCCTCCCTTGCTCCTTTCCCCTCCTTTCCACTAAAGCCCATTAAGGCCCATATACCTCCCGGGGGGGTCCAATAACCTCCCGGTGCTCCGGTATTATCCCGATCTCCCCCGGAACCATTCCGGTATCCAAATATAGTTGTCCAATATATCGATCTTTACATCTAGACCATTTTGAGACTCCTCGTCATGTCCGTGATCACATCCGGGACTCCGAACTACCTTTGGTACATCAAAACACATAAACTCATAATATAACCGTCATCGAACTGTAAGCGTGCGGACCCTACGGGTTCAAGAACTATGTAGACATGACCGAGACACGTCTCCGGTCAATAACCAATAGCAGAACCTGGATGCTCATATTGGCTTCTACATATTCAACGAAGATCTTTATCAGTCAAACCGCATAACAACATACGTTGTTCCCTTTGTCATCGGTATGTTACTTGCCCGAGATTCGATCGTCGGTATCTCAATACCTAGTTCAATCTCGTTACCGGCAAGTCTCTTTACTTGTTCCGTAATACATCATCCCGCAACTAACTCATTAGTTGCAATGCTTGCAAGGCTTAAGTGATGTGTATTACCGAGTGGGCCCAGAGATACCTCTCCGACAATCGGAGTGACAAATCCTAATCTCAAAATATGCCAACCCAACAAGTACCTTCGGAGACACCTGTAGAGCACCTTTATAATCACCCAGTTATGTTGTGACATTTGATAGCACACAAAGTGTTCCTCCGGTAAACGGGAGTTGCATAATCTCATAGTCATAGGAACATGTATAAGTCATGAAGAAAGCAATAGCAACATACTAAATGATCAAGTGCTAAGCTAACGGAATGGGTCAAGTCAATCACATCATTCTCCTAATGATGTGATCCCGTTAATCAAATGACAACTCTTTGTCTATGGCTAGGAAACATAACCATCTTTGATCAACGAGCTAGTCAAGTAGAGGCATACTAGTGACACTTTGTTTGTCTATGTATTCACACATGTATTATGTTTCTGGTTAATACAATTCTAGCATGAATAATAAACTTTTATCATGATATAATGAAATAAATAATAACTTTATTATTGCCTCTAGGGCATATTTCATTCACGAATACCATATGAACACATTGTGTGCTATCAAACATCACAACGTAACTGGGTGATTATAAAGATGCTCTACAAGTGTCTCCGATGGTGTTTGTTGAGTTGGCATAGATCAAGATTAGGATTTGTCACTCTGTGTATCGGAGGGGTATCTCTGGGCCCTCTCGGTAATGCACATCACTATGAGCCTTGCAAGCAATGTGTCTAATGAGTTAGCCACGGGATGATGCATTACAGAACGAGTAAAGAGACTTGCCGGTAACGAGATTGAACTAGGTATGATGATACCGACGATCAAATCTCGGGCAAGTAACATACCGGTGACAAAGGGAACAACGTATGTTGTTATGCGGTTTGACCGATAAAGATCTTCCTAGAATATGTAGGAACCAATATGAGCATCTAGGTTCCGCTATTGGTTATTGACCAGAGATGTGTCTCGGTCATGTCTACATAGTCCTCGAACCTGTAGGGTCCGCACGCTTAACGTTCAATGACGATTTGTATTATGAGTTATGTGATTTGATGACCGAAGGTTGTTCTGAGTCCCAGATGAGATCACGTACATGACAAGGAGTCTCGAAATAGTCGAGACATAAAGATTCATATATTGGAAGGTTACATTCGGACACCGGAATGGTTCAGGTCGTTTCGGATGAGTTTCCGAGTACCGGGGGTTACCGGAACCCCCCTAGAAGTTATTGGGCCTCATGGGCCTAGTGGTGGAAGAGAGGAGGCCGGCCAAGGATTAGCGCGCGCCCCCAAGCCTAATCCGAATTGGGTTAGGGTTGGGGGGGCCCATTTCCTTCTCTCCTCCTTCTCCTTCCTTCCTTCTTCTAGGAATAGGAAATAGGAGGGGAATCCTACTTGGACTAGGGAGTCCTAGTAGGATTCCCCACACCTGGCGCGCCCCCTTAGGGCCGGCCACCTCTTCCCTCCCCTCCGTTATATACGTGGCCAGGGGGCACCCCATAGACACACAAGTTGATCTTTTTGCCGTGTGCGGTGCCCCCCTCCACAGTTACACACCTCGGTCATATCGTTGTAGTGCTTAGGCGAAGCCCTGCGTCGGTAACTTCATCATCACCGTCACCACGCCGTCGTGCTGACGGAACTCTCCCTCGACCTCAACTGGATCAAGAGTACAAGGGACGTCATCGAGCTGAAGTGTGCTGATCGTGGAGGTGCCGTGCGTTCGGTACTTGGATCGGTTGGATCACGAAGACGTTCGACTACATCAACCGCGTTACTAAAACACTTCCGCTTTTGGTCTACGAGGGTACGTGGACACACTCTCCCCGCTCGTTGCTATGCATCTCCTAGATAGATCTTGCATGATCGTAGGTAAATTTTTTGAAATATTGCGTTCGCCAACAGTGGTATCCGAGCCAAGTCTATGCGTAAGATGTTATATGCACGAGTACAACACAATGAGTTGTGGGCGATAACAGTCATACTGCTTCCAGCATGTCTTACTTTGATTCAGTGGTATTGTTGGATGAAGCGGCCCAGATCGATATTACATGACCGTGTTCATGAGACTGGTTCTACCGACGTGCTTCACACACATGCGGCTAGTGGGGTCTGTTTCTCCAGCTTTAGTTGAATCGAGTTTGACTACGCCCAGTCCTTGTTGAAAGTTAAAACAGCAGACTTGACGAAAAATCGTTGTGGTTTTGATGCGTAGGTAAGAATAGTTCTTGCTAGAAGCCCATAGCAGCCACATAAAACTTGCAACAACAAAATAGATGACGTTTAACTTGTTTTTGCGGGGCATGTTGTGATGTGATATGGTCAAGACTGCTGATATAAATTGTTGTATGAGATGATCATGTTTTGTAACAGTTATCGGCAACTGGCAAGAGCCATATGGTTGTCGCTTTATTGTATGAAATGCAATCGCCATGTAATTGCTTTACTTTATCACTAAGCGGTAGCGATAGTCGTAGAAGCAATAGTTGGCGAGACGACAACCATGCTACGATGGAGATCAAGGTGTCAACCGCGTTACTAAAACACTTTCGCTTTTGGTCTACAAGGGTACGTGGACACACTCTCCCCGCTTATTGCTATGCATCTCCTAAATAGATCTTGCGTGATCGTAGGTAAATTTTTTGAAATACTGTGTTCCCCAACAATTTTCCACTAGGACATCCAATGCATCCTCGTCTGGTTCTCCTCGTCTCCCCACGAGAAATGCCTAGTCGCGTCAATGATTCCTTTATAACTTTTTTTAGGAATTTTAAAGACCGACATTGTATATGTAGGTATGGCTTGGTTCACAGCTTTGAGCAGGATCTCCTTCCCCCCGGTAGACAGTAATTTCTCTTTCCACCCACTAGTTTTCTTAACAATTCGTTCAATCGAAAATTGGGTACAATCTGTTTTATCCACACCCACATTTGCTGGCAAACCTAAATATTTATATCTAGGGCCTCCGTCTTTGTATTCAGCATTGTACACAATTGTTCTCTAATCTCCACCTTCGTATTGGGACTAAAGAAAATGCTAGATTTTCCAATGCTTGCCAACTGACCCGATGCTGCACAGTATAAATCTAGTGCTGACTTCAGAGCATCCGCACTGCGTTGGTTTGCTTTCATTAGAATCAAAGAATCGTCCACAAAAAGAAGGTTTGTGATGGGCGGGGCATCTCTACAAACTTTTATCCCTAAGATATTTCCATTTTTCTCTGCATGTGTAAGTAGAGCATTCAACCCCGCCGTGCACAACAAGAAAAATTATGGTGATACCGGGTCACCCTGCCTCAATCCCCTTATAGGCTTAAAGGTCTCACTCTCCTCTGCATTAATCCTTACTCTGTATTCGACAGTTGAGAAACATTGCATAATAAAGTTCACCCAATTTGTTGAAAACCCAGTCTCAACATAATCTCCTTCAAATGGGTAACCTCGAGTTAGTTGCTCATTAGTTAAGGGGTACCCCCTGCAAATGGCACTCACCCACCTTCTTTGTTTAACAAATGACGCGCTGTATGTGCGCCACTTATCGCAATCAGAGAATTTTTATTTTTCATAGATTCATTTTGTTGAAAACGTTTTATCTCTTGAACCATGCGCCCAAATATCGATCACTTTTCACTATTGGATTTGTCGCTTAGAGGTCTTCGAAACTAGACACCTTGTTAATAGATTTTGTTGTACTTTTTTCACGAAAAAACAAAAAAATGAAATCAAGAAAAAATCAAAAACCGAAAAAGCATTTCTACATTATCATAATAAGAAAAGCAAAAAGAAAAGATTTGCACAAAAAAACTGAATACAAAAAAGGAAGAGAACACCGAAGCTTGGAAGCATGGTTGCAATTAGAGCACAGACCATGTTTCCCCCCTTTTTCGGAGAAGTTGTGCTTCCGAGGAAATAAATTTATGCTTCCACGAGAAGGAAATATGTGCTTCTCATGAAAAGACAGATTTTCTCTTTGTTGAGAAGCACAACTATGTATTTTACGGGAGCAAATCTATACTTACATGATTTTTCTTGTGGAAGCATAAATTTGCTTATACGAGAAGCAAATACGCATAAATTCTCCAAAATTTAGGAAAACTAGGCGAAAACTGAAAAGTCAAACCCCCCAAAAAACTCATATAAAATATGAAAACACGTGTAGAGAAATAAAAAAATCCAAATGATGCACCTAGCATGAACATGTGAGGGCGACTAGACGCACTGGTTGTCGTGCTCCCAAGTCATCAAACCTTTGGTTGGATGGTTAGAGGGACAATGGTATCCCCATCCCACCAGGGTTCAAGTCCTAGTACTCGCATTATTTCTGGATTTATTTCAGAATTTTCGGCAATGCACTTTCAGTGGGAGGAGACGTTCCCGTCGACGACGAGGCGCCTACGATGACTTCATAAAATTTCAAATGACATACCGGCTCAGTCTCTCGGAGGTGCTCATAGGGATAGGATGTGCGTGTGTGTGTTCATAGGGGTGATTGTATGCACGTATGTATGAGCGCTTGCGTCTATACTGATGTTCAAAAAAAAGTCATCAAAATGATCCCAGAAGTCCCCACAAGGGGTAACCTCGAGTTAATTCCTCCCCTAAATATCCTGGCCGGTGCGAATCAACCTGTGGTTGAGTTGGTTAGGTGGACAGTGGTATTCCCAACTCATCAGAGTTCAAATCTTGGTGCTCGCATTATTCCTGAATTTATTTCAGGATTTCCGGCGATGCGCTTTCAGTGGGAGGAGACGTTCCCGTCGACGACGAGGCGCCTACGGTGACTTCGTAAATCTCAAGATGATATGCCGGCTCAGTCTTTCGGAGGTGCTCATAGAGGTAGGGTGTGCGTGTGTGCGTTCATATGGGTGAGTGTATGCGCGTGTATATGAGCGCTTGTGTCTGTACTGATGCTCAAAAAAAAAATATCCTGACCGGTGCGGCCCAATATCACAACTTAAAAACGCACAAAGCGAAAAAGAAAAGGCTAAACTACGTAGTTTTGTTTTTGCGAGAAAAACTAGGTAGTTTTGTGACTTGCCGCTCGTAGTTGTTTCACTCGCTACCTGTTAATGAAATGAATCTTGCGCATTCATGAAAAAGCAACATTCCCGCTCTACTGAATTCACGAACCCCCTTCCACCATCCGTCGTCCAGTCCAAACGATTTCAAAATGAAACTGGAGTCGAAGCAACGGAAGGGAACAGCAAAAGAGAGCAGCTGGGCGTCGATCCACCGGAAGGGAGCAACAGATCAAAAGGAGCAGCAGAGAAAGAAAGCTCTCTCGCAGCCAGCAAAGTCGCCAAAAACGCCCAGAGCTTTTTTCCCCCGGCATGACACACTTTTGCCTTGGCCAGAAGCGAGCCAGACCGGATCGCTTTCGTTTGGTCCCCTGGCCTGGGCCTCCCCTCCCTCTCCCTCCCCACCCCACCACCGCGCCCAAACCCAAACCAAACCCAGCCCCTTCCCTCCCTCCCTTGTTGGCGGCGCGCACGCTACAGGGGTCTCTATCAATTCCACCGCCGCATCACCCACATTCCCTTCCTCGTCCGCTTGCCCCACACGTGCGAGAGAGATTTATTTCGCCTCGGAGGCAGCCCAGCCCCTACCAGATACTACTACTCTCCCGCACGGACGTACCCGCCGGCCACGCCACCCCGCGAAGCAGCCGCCGCGCGCAGTCCTCGCCGGCGACAGCCGCACCGTCGTCGAGCCCGTCTCCAGGTACGCACGCGAGCGCCTTCCTCCTTCCTTGCCTCCCGCTCCCGGCCCATTTGGTGGCGTGGCGCGTGAACCCCTAGGCGTGCACGCGCGTGTCCCGCCGCAGCGTTCTCCGCCGAGGCGCGCGGCGATTGGAGCTCCCGCAGGGGCGAGCCGATGGCGGCGAGCGAGGCCCGACCGTGCCGACGCTGCTACCTGCTGCTTTGCTGCCTCCTCCATCGCTGCTGCTATTTATTATGTCGACTTGTTAGATCTGTATTGTCGTTGATCTCCATGTTTTCCTCTGGTGTTCGTCTTATCCCAGGGTCTCAGCGAGATGAGGGCGTCCTCTTCGTCCGCTACGCCGGCGGCTCGTGCGACCGCAGCATGGGCCGTCGTACTGCTCGCCGCGCTCTGCTCCGTCTCCCTCGCGTCCGCGTCCGTCGACTCCGTCTCCCTCGCGCCCGCCTCCGTCTCTCTCGCGCCCGCCTCCGTCGACGCAGGTCGATAACCTTGTCTCTCAACACTCCCTCTCCTTTTTTCTGTTTTGCCACAGGCTTCCATGTTGCAGTACTACTCGTCTGGACGTTTCGTTTTTTCCATTCACAAATCACACGGACTCGCGTTACGATTTGAACCCTCGTACGCGTTCGGCTAAATTCCTCCCCAACTGGCACTTATTGCGGTGCCATTGTACTACTTTTACAAGGATTGATTTTCTGATAAATCGCAACGAAGTGTTCCTGCGCTCCGTGTGGTTCAGGTGTTTGTTAAGATCCCGGGACTTGATTAATCTGGAAATTTTGTTTGTTGGAAAGAAGATCGTCGTTCTACTTCGGGTGGCTTTACTTTCCAAGTTCATGACCGGGTCCATCCTGTCTGTCCATGTCCACCTATGTACTGTAGCACACGCGCAGTCCTACTCTTGCCTATTGTTTGCACTCGAATCCTGAGCTAACGATTTTTCCTGGCTCCGTCTGTTGCTGCAGGATTCTCGCCGACGCCCGCCGCTCCCGCCCCTACCCCCGGCTCCTCGGCGGCTCCTCCGCGCCCGCCATATCGCGCCGTCCTTCCCCGCAAGGTCCTCCGCCCGGCAGGTAGTTAATGCACCCTCCGATCATCCGGTCAATGATGCTTTGGCCAGCCTTCTCGCCCCGACCAGTGTCTGCACTCGTGGACCCTGGTTCTGCTTCTGCCCGCGCAGGCGTGGGGGTACTTTGAGCCTGTCGCGTGGGCCCAGCGCCCTTCTTTTGCTTTGTCCTCGGATACGGGCCCTTTGGGTTGATGCCAGTTGGCCATTGATTCCATCTTGTTTTGAAATCTCTCACATTCCATTCTGTCCTAGCCCTGCCTGCGCATGAATGACATGTGGGGCCGTCTCCTTTTTGCAGGCACGGACGTGGACCTCGGCGCAGTCCGGCCGCACCGCGTGGACGAGGGTTGCGCCGGCAAGGAGGACATCGCCATCTACCAGGGCCGGGGGACGACGCTGCCGAGCGGGGTGCCGGCGTACACGGTGGACGTGATGAACCGGTGCTCAGGCGGCGACGGCGACTGCGCGATCGCTGGCATCCATGTGCGGTGCGGCTGGTTCAGCTCCGTCAGCCTGGTGGACCCGCGCAAGTTCCGGCGGCTCGCGCGCGACGACTGCCTCCTCAACGACGGCCAGCCACTCCTCGCCGGCGAGACCATCTCGTTCGAGTACTCCAACTCGTTCCCCTACCAGCTCTCCGTCGCCGTCGCCACCTGCGTCGACCCGGCCGCGGCCACCTCCCCCTAGCACTACCTACCCTCTACACACCGTACGGCGCTAGAGGTAGCACGTACGTGCGTGCGTAGCCTAAATACGTATAAACTCAGATATGTTATTACGTAGACAGTGGTAGGGCAATACGGCGATCGGTATAGGTGTAAGTAACTGGCTGGCTTTTCTCTTCCCTAGCTGCTAGGCAAATTTTGGTACGCGAAAAAGACCAACCGTGACACCTCGACGTGTCCGGAGCTGTCTTTTTGGGCAAGGATGGGGAAAATTCTACCGTGTTTTTGGCAAGTCAAGTAAATGCGACAAGTCCTTTTCGTGTGCATTGTCTACTTTCTCTTTTGGGTGAGTTTTCCCGGCCCTGTGTGCAAGTGTTCTTTCTCATGTGGGATGGACTGCCTTCTTGCCTAGGCACAAGGGCGTAATTGCTGCTGCGCCGTGTGGCTCGTGTGTAGCCTAGTGCAGCTGGCTACGCCGTGTGGCTCGTGTGTAGCCTACTGTAGCAAGCGTAGCCTGTAAATGGCTGATTTAGGGGTGAAAATTGCAATAGCTCTTCAGTTTCCCTGATAAAACTACAGACTATGCTTGGAACGGTTGTACCTGCAATTTTTGGGGTGAGAAACAGGCATGACTACAGGCCACTACCAAATTTGGGGCAATTCAGACTTCATAGGACTAGAGAAAGGATGGGATGTGATGCAACTGCGGCATCTTGACTGACATGGCAGCGACGGTGGCTCGATGTTAACACAACGGCTGCAGCTCGACAGTGAGGCGGCGGCGGCTCCGTTGGATGTAACGCGGCGATGGCGGCGGCGGTTTGACGGCGACGCAGTGGCTGCAGCTCGATAGCAACGAGGACGCATCAGCTTGATGATCGGCTACTTTTCTAACCCATGCGGTGATGACCTTACATCCTCACTGCTACAATTTTTGGCGCGAGCAGATTCAGAGTATAGTGAAACAAGCAAGTTGGTGGGGTAGCAGAGGTCCGTTGGATGAGAAAGCAGTGAACGAACGGCCGATTGTGGCCCGTACGGCAGTTCTGCCGTGCGTGAAGGCACGGCAGACGAGCCGCGGCTCCAAACTGCGCGTACACGTTGCGATCTAAGGCGAGGAGTCACGTTCGATCGCCATAGGTAAAAATCAAAAAATCATCATCGATCTCCTAATTTGCTTTTCAAAACTGATGCTTAGCTGATTTTCTTCCTTGTACATTCTCCTCTGTATTGCTGAAGAACTTTGGTTTTTATTGCCACTTAGTCAATTGGTGGAGCCATCCCACATCTGTTTTCCAATGGAAAGCACAAACGAGGGAGATCACCAGGATAATGGCAGTCTGAATACGTAAGTGAGATGCAGTAAAAATACTACAGCTCTTTTTTACAGTTATTTATTTATGTCCAGTACACTAATGCAAATTGAGTCTTGGCTTTTATAGATCGAGTGCCATACCAAGTTGGGTACCACAGATGGGCATGAAATTCGGCACTGTCGATGAAGCATGGACATTCTGGGTTACTTATGGGGGCAAAGTTGGATTTGGTACTAGAAAGCGATACCTCAACCCAAGTAAGTTTGATCGGACAATCACGTCGTGCAGATTTGTTTGTCGCAAGGAAGGCCATCGAGGAAAAGACAAAAGAGATAAGCATATTAAGGAACCTCGAGCTGAGATTCGAACCGGTTGTCTAGCTCGCATGGGTCTCACAATAAACAGAGAAGCGGGAAATTATGAAGTAACCGATCTTGTTCTAGAGCACAACCACATTATGCAGTTGCAAGAAACATGCCACTTTCTGCCATCACAGCGAAAGATATCTGAAATTCAAGCTTTTGAGATTGAAATTGCAGATGATTCAGGTATTGGGCCAAAAGCTGCGTATGAGTGTGCTAGTCGTCGAGTTGGTGGACCATCTGTTCTTGGCTATATACGTAGGGATCACAAAAATCACCTACGTACTAAGCGCCAAAGGGAACTAATGTATGG
>NC_057794.1:129958418-129958752 GCF_018294505.1 Triticum aestivum
AATGTGACCGGGAGTAATTGTTTCACAGATAATTATATTGCACCTAGTTTTACCGATTTGGTGACGGTAAGTGTGATCTGAAATTGTGTTCTGCTAGTACGTTCAATAATGCAGCTGTACATTGTGATGAAATTACTTTTTGTAATGCAGACTTCTAGAGTCGAAGACATTGAAGCCCTTTGCCGTGACGACTTCTTTTGATAATTAAAGGAAGTGCTCTCTTCATTTGGATGCAGTGAAAAGTCCATTTAGCAGTAGTTCTGTGAAATGCACTCATGTGATGTGGCTTCTCAGTGTTATGGTATTTTGGGGATTTATATAAGTAGTAATAGTA
>NC_057794.1:129959112-130076501 GCF_018294505.1 Triticum aestivum
TCTGTTGGTGCTTGAGTTTCAATGCTCAAAATTGCAAAAATATTTGAGTTTCATTGCTAAAAAATCCAGTACTTTGTTAATACAAATAGCATGCTTGGATGCTTCAGTGCTAAACATTGCAGTAGCACTTCAGTTTCAGTTCTACAAATTTCAGTACTCTGTTAGTAGAGTGCTTGGCTGATTTAGGGGTGAAAATTGCAATAGCTCTTCAGTTTCCCTGATAAAACTACAGACTATGCTTGGAACGGCTGTACCTGCAATTTTTGGGGTGAGAAACAGGCATGACTACAGGCCACTACCAAATTTGGGGCAATTCAGACTTCATAGGACTAGAGAAAGGATGGGATGTGATGCAACTGCGGCATCTTGACTGACATGGCAGCGACGGTGGCTCGATGTTAACACAACGGCTGCAGCTCGACAGTGAGGCGGCGGCGGCTCCGTTGGATGTAACGCGGCAATGGCGGCGGCGGCTCCGTTGGATGTAACGCGGCGATGGCGGCGGCGGTTTGACGGCGACGCAGTGGCTGCAGCTCGATAGCAACGAGGACGCATCAGCTTGATGATCGGCTACTTTTCTAACCCATGCGGTGATGACCTTACATCCTCACTGCTACAATTTTTGGCGCGAGCAAATTCAGAGTATAGTGAAACAAGCAAGTTGGTGGGGTAGTAGAGGTCCGTTGGATGAGAAAGCAGTGAACGAACGGCCGATTGTGGCCCGTACGGCAGTTCTGCCGTGCGTGAAGGCACGGCAGACGAGCCGCGTCCCTGTAAATGTGCTAGCCCTAGCTGGCTACGCGAATGACAGCCGCGTGACCGTGCGAGTCGTGTTTTCTGGGCAAAACCTCTCTCGCCTCCTTTGTGCATGGGTCTCTGTGCGTGACATGCAATGTGTGATTCGATGGGGCTTTGACAGCTCTGTGACGGGTACATTAATTGGACTGTGATGTCCTTTTCTCTCGGGATGCGCAAGGCTCCGTAGCTGGATGTGGGATTCCTTGGGCTCTCCTCCCAGTAACCGATGACGTGGGGCTACTGTAGATGCACCCACCGTCGTCGCAGGGGGGCTCGAACACCTCCTCGATCGTGATTCGTGAACGGGTTGCTGCCTTTGGTCCCAGCCGCAGCGATCGGTTCCGTGCAGTGGCAAAACAGCAAAGCGGGCGGTCTGCGACATGGGCGATGGCGGTCTGCGGGTGATACCGAAGGTTACGGTGCTCCCATGATAGAAGACGGCGCGGGTCGCTGGATCTGAAATTCAAGGGCCATAGGATGAGCTTCTAGACTTGTGCCTGAATATCAGATTTCTAGAGGTCTTTTATGAAAAGTTTCAGTAGCCTATCCTTCAACCTTTGGATTTCAGATCCAATGGCTCGTGTCATCTCGTATCATGGGAGCACCTAGCCTCTCGTATCACCAGATACTCTTTCCCCAAGGAGGAGAAAGACGAGCTCGATGTCTGCCCTGCACGTGTGGCATTTAAAAGGACCCGGAGCTAGTCATTGGGTGGCTGTCACGTGTGCCCGAGGCAGACATCGAGGGGACGCACGGCGCATATGTCGCCTGTCCATGGGGACACAAACTCGGCCTAGATTTGGGCTCGAATTGGGTTCACGCGGACACGAAACCGGCAGAAACGTGAAATGTGTCGCTGCACTGGGCCATAGCTTATGTCCACGCTGACAAAAATAGACGCGAGCGAAGGAAATGCGTCCCCGCATTGGAGTTGTCCTAAGAGCACCTATAGTTGGGCTTGGTAAAATAACCCCTCTCCCACACACAGACACTAAATGTTTGCGGATTCGCCCGGGCACGACTTTGCGGATCCGCCCAGGCACGACCACAGACATCATCGAACGACCCCTCGAAAGTCTTCTCCGACAGTCGCACTTTTCATATCGAAACCCTCAAATCCACGTAAATCGATGCACGTCCATCATACACATGAAGATCACAAGATCATTCAGTAGTTCATCAGGATGGGAATGGACCGGCCCACTCCGGCCCGGACTTGGTCCTGCTGGCCCCTCTCTTCTACTGAGGGACATGGAGCCGGTCCAATGGTCCAATACTGACCGGGCTCATGTTTCACTGGCAACATGGGCATCATCCTCGGCGATGGCCAGGAGAATCCGGTGCGGAGGCGACGGACTCAATCACGTTTTTTGTTCACAGCTGGGGTCCTTTTTGCAAAAGTCTAGGGACTTGCTTGTAATTCCTACTTTCTTTGGGTCCTTTTGTGCTTAGTGTTGTATCATTACTTTATGAATGAAATGTCCAAATCCCTCGGGATCCACATGTTGTTCAAAAAATGTTTCATTCAGCAAATTGGGCCGACCCATTTTAATACTAGATTGTAATAATAAGGAGTATTTACACCACAACATTATTTCAAGTAGCATCATTTAGCTATAGTGATTTTTTGTAAGTTATGATAATAAAAATTTATTTGTCCAAACAAAAAAAGGAAGATGCCCCCTGTTTTTGGGCAAACCTTGTGTGCAAAAAAATAACTTGGACGGAGCTTCTTCTAAGGGCGATGTCAACACTCCACTGGTCATTTTTATTCTTAGGGTGATAAGTACATATCGTCCATCTTTACTCTTAGGGCGATAATTCTGTATCGGACATATATATTAGCAAGAAAAGTGTAGTTAATCGAACACATGATGATTTGGTAATACCCTTTCACGATAAGAAATTATATTGCATTCATGGATCAAAATAAGCCCATGGAGGGTATCAGTCATACCCAATGATGAATTCCATGGCATATGCATTAATGCCTTAGTTGAAGAATATGGATAATGTGTGAACCTAATGATGAATTCCATGGCATATGCATTAATGCCATAGTTGAAGAATATGGATAACGTGTGAACAATAGATTTTGATGTGTGGATGCAAACTTTCGGCTTGGTTGTTCATAGTTTTCACTCTTTTCCTTCTTCACCTTTGCAACCCTTTTTCCAATTGGAAGCTTGCGGATTATTCTTGCTTAGAGTAACTCCTTTGGGAACCCATGCCATGTTTCTCTTTTCAAGTTCTTGTGCACTTAGCTTTTGCAATTTCTTTTTTTGCCAATACAATAAGCTGAGTGGGCGCCCTGGCTATGATTTTGTTTCAAGCAATGGCAATTCTTGTTTTAGCTTGTGCACTCTTATGACCCACAAGTCTAGGGATCAATCTTAGTTCTTTTGATAAGTAAGAGTGTTAAACCCAACGAGGAGTAGAAGGAATCGATAAGCGGTTTTCAGCAAGGTATTCTATGCAAGTGTTATAAAGTAGTTGTGACACATAGTTTGATATCAAGATAACTCGTAACAAGTGACAAGTAACAAAAGTAACAAGATGCAGCAAGATGCCTCAATCATTTTTATTACAAAGGGCAAGCTGGAAGTACTTCTTATAGTGATTAAAGCGTTCTCGAGGACACATGGACATTTTATCTATTAACTTCATCATGATTCATTGACTCATGTGCACTTCTTTGATAACTTGTTAGGGCATCTCCAACGGCAACCCGCAAATTTCGTCCTGCATCCGTCCGCGGATAGGGGAGGCCAGTCCGCGGACACGGATGCGGGAGGACGCCACCCAACGCTAGCCGGCGATACGACAATGACCTCATATTCCGTGGTTGAATGATGTACATGTCGTAGGCGCAATGTGCTTTCACGCGTGAAACTTTTCATGCACTTGCACCCAGAAGGGCTGGCCTCTGCTCCTTCGTACGAAATTGGTAGATACGGCCAACCACACATCGCACAACAACTCATCCTCCATGGTTGAGTAGTTGACCATCCTTCGTACCCTAAAAATGACATAGCATTTGAAAATAAGCTCAATGGCATTTGAGAGAACACCTGCGGGGCGTGCTGTCCGCCATGGAGGTCGTCGACGGGGGCAGAGTGTACCTGGGTACAGACGGCTCTAGAGTGGAAAGCTTCGTCCTAACGGTGAGCGGGCGTGTCGGTGTTGGTTGCGGACATTCGGCAATGCCTTTGTGGAGGCCAAAGACGTACAACATCGACGCGGAGGTGGAGGGTGTGGATGCAAAGCAAGGGGAGAAGGGGCAGAGTGGAAGGAAATGGCACCGGGAGGGGGAATGGGTGGGCCGGGGGTGTCGGAGTCCTACATTTTGGGTGTCCGGACTCCCACAAATCTCCATCACTTTGTCTCCAATTTGTAGGAGAAATCGTGTCCGGACCGCCCCTCGGACCGATACACGCCCACATTGGATGGCTTCCTCGGTCCGGACATCATAGTTTGGACGGATGCGGGAGGTTTGCGGGTTCGCCTTGGATATGCCCTTATGTGGGTGGACCGGTGCTGAGGTCATGTTCTTACTTGAATAAACAACCTACTTATGATTACCTCCACTTGCAAGCATCCACAACTACAAGAGAAGAATTAAGATAAATTTAACCATAGCATGAAAATATGGATCCAAATCATCCCCTTACGGAATAGCTCATAAACTGGGTTTCAGGCTTCTGTCACTCCAGCAACCCATCATCTACTAAGTAATCTCATAATGCCTTCCCCTAGGACCAAGCATGGTAATGTGTCATGTAGTTGACGTTCACACGACACCACTAGAGGAAGAACAACATAACACATCATTCAAACATTAAACGAAAACCAACTTCACATGATTACTTATAAGAAGACTTCTCCCATGTTCCCAAGGACAAACGGAACTACTAACAAATCATATTCATGTTTATGATCACAAGAGATAAATATATGATTAACAATCTAAACATATAATCTTCCACCAAGTAAACCAACTAGCATGAACTATGAGATGTAATCAACAACTAACAATCCACAGGTGCCAACCTGAGGTTTGAGACAAATATTGGATACAAGAGATGAACTAGGGTCTGGAGGTGAGATGGTGTTGGTGAAGATGTTGATGGAGATGAGTCCTCCCACGATGAGAGGAGCGTTGGTGATGACGATGGCTTCGATTTTTCCCTCCCAGAAGGAAGTATCCTCGGGAAATCGCTCTGGATTCCGTCAGAGAGCAAAAGTTCTCCTACCTAGGTTCCACCTCGAGACGGCGATGCTTCATCTTAAAAGTCTTCTTATGATTTTTTTTCTAGGAAAAATTGCTTCATATATTAGGATATGGGCTTTAGAGGCCTTCTATGGGCCCCACAAGCTCACATGGCACGCCTCAGGGGGGAGCCACCTAAGCTTGTGGGCCCATGCTAGGTCCTCTCCGGTATATTTCTCCTCTAGTATTTGTTTATATTCCAAAATAAATCTCTAACTTTTCAGGTCATTTGGACCTCCAAAGGATAGCTATCTCCACTGTAACTCTTTTCAGGTCTAGAATTCTAGCTACCGACAATCTCCCTCTTGTGATGTGACTTGCAATTTAAGAGAGAAAGGCATTAGAATTGCATCAAAAAGTGGAATAGAACTTCAAAACGATAAAAATAACAGTAGAAAAATATGATGCAAAATGTACACATCACACTCCAAACTTCTTATCTTCAGATTTGGCACTTGATTGACTTTTTTCATTGGCTTTAGTAGCCAACGCCAACACTTTAATTGGCTCTTTTTCATTTGACATCAAATCTGAAGTAGCACTCTTATGGCCATCTCTTATAACATGGTAAACTTGCTTGACCACCTCTCTATTATTCCTTGAGCTTTGGACCTATTTCTTATGATTGAACCGGTCTTCGACATGTGATTGTTCATCACATGTTTATGTTCTTGAAGGTGCATAATGTTGGTGATATGGTCTAGAATAAGATGGAGAGTGTTTCCTTGTATCATACTTGCCCCATGATGGATATTGATTTACATGAGCATAGGGGGGTATTCACGACATTGGCAGCCCATCATAAGGATATGAATATCTTGTATTAAAATTATCACTTTGCCAAAACCGATCCTCAGATTTGCACCTAGGGGGTGATCTTGATGCTTTTGAATTACTTGGCTGATAAGCACTTTTCCGTTCACTCTTATTTTGCAATTTATCTAATAATTGTGCAAAAGTGACTTTGTTTTCTCTTGTTGCCCCCAGTACTTGGGGTCTTTAGTGCAACATTGATGGAATCCTTGCCCTCAAGAATGTTATCATTGTGCTCTTGAACAATGATATGTCTCCAAGGTATCTATAGTTTTTTTATTGTTCCATGCTATTATAGTATCAATCCTGAATATTTTATATGCATTTATATGCTATTTTATATCATTTTTGGGACTAACCTATTAACCTAGTGCCCAGTGCCAGTTGCTGTTTTTGCTTGTTTTTGGCTTTCAGAAAATCAATATCAAATGGAGTCCAAACACAATGAAATTTTACGGTGATTTTTCTGGACCAGAAGGGACTCACGAAGGTTCGGGAGAAGACCAGAAGAGTCAAGAGGGAGCGACATGCTCATAGGGCGCGCCCCTTGAGCTTGTGGGCCTCTCGTGGCGCCTCTTGACCTAATTTTGCCTCTATAAATTCCAAAATATTTCCAATATACTAGAGAGCCACCCGAAACACTTTTTCCGTCGCCGAAAGCTTCTGTTCTTCCGTGATCCCATCTAGAGGCCTTTTTCGGTACTCTGTCATAGGGGGAATCAAACACAGAGGGATTATAAATCATCCTTGCTACCCTACCGATGATGCCTGAGTAGTTCACCACAGGCATACGGGTCCATGGCTAGTAAGTAGATGGCCTCTTCTCTCTCTCTCTCTTTGATCTTCAATACAATGTTCCACGATGTTCTTGGAGTTCTATACGATGTCATCTTCTTTTGCGGTGTGTTTGTTGGGCTCTAATGAATTGTGGTTTTATGATCAGATTATTCATGAATATGAATTGAGTCTTTTTTGAACTTTATTATGCATGATTGTTATAGCTTTGCATTTCTTTTCGATCTGTCCGTTTGGTTTGGCCAACTAGATTGATTTATCTTCAGTGGGAGAGGTGCTTTGTAATGGGTTCGATCTTGCGGTGCTATATCCCAGTGACAAGGTAGGGGACAAGACATGTATTTATATTGTTTGCCATTAAGTGTAAAACGACAGGGATTTATTCATATTGATTGGGTTTACTTTGTCGACATCATGTTATCTTACTTAAGGCGTTACTCTGTTTTATACTTAATACCCTAGATGCATGCTAGATAGCAGTTGATGGGTGGAGTAATAGTAGTAGATGCAGACAGGAGTTGGTCTACTTGTCTCCGTGAGCCTCCAGGCTTCTGATTGATTACCAAGCTAGGTCAAAAGCCTAAGCTTGGGGAAGTACGTGTTTTCCACCAACATTACATTCACGTTCACTTATTTAATCTGTCGGTGTTCACACTTCTTCATTGTATCATCCATGTTTAGATTTATTTTTCTTGCTTTCTTCTCGTGTGTTTGAAAAACTTTAGAAAAAAACAAAAATTAGTTGTAGTTAGTTTATTTTCTATGCATGCTTAGTTGTAGTACTAAAAAGAAAACCCAAAAAGATTTCCTTGTTCTTCTTTTGCTTGTTGGGAGCTTTCCCGTGTACATAGTTTTTCTCGTTTTTGCTTTTCCCTTTTAATTGCTTGTTCAAGAAAACCAAAAACTCCAAAAAAATTTCAGTGTGTTTCTCTGAATTTCTTTTCTTTTTATTCAAGTCTTACCGAGGAGAAGATCACGATGAAAATGTTGAGTGGCTCTCATATGAATAACGGTTGATCTAATAAAGAGCCCATTTTACCTTGTCTTCTCCTATTGAATAAAATGTTTTGCAGATTCCAGCTTAGTCCACGACACTCTTGCACTATTATTATTTTCACATCGTTCGGTCGTGAAGTGAAAGGCAATAATGATGATATTCAATGAACTGGCCGTGGCAGAGAGAAATGGGTATGAACTCGACTTGTTCTGTTTGTGTAAATATGTTTAACCTAGTATCCATGATTTAGCCCATTATGATTAAACATGTTTGCAATGACAATTAGAGATTATAGTTTCTCATGCCATGCATAAGTAGCTGTTAGTGGATAATGATTTATCTTGGATATCAATATTGCGTTGAAATGATTGTGATGTAGTATGATGATATGGTATCCTCCTCTGAATGTTCGAGTGGCTTGACTTGGCACATGTTCATGCATATAGTTGAATCAAAACCAACATAGCCTCTATGATATTTATGTTCATGGTGTTCATATCCTACTCATGCTAGTGTCCAATGTTACTTATGCATAATGCATGTTCATGACCGTTGTTGCTCTCTAGCTGGCCGCTTCTCAATCTAATTGCTAGCCTTCGCCTGTACTAAGTGGGAATTCTGCTTGTGCATCAAAAACCTTGAAGCCAAAGTTATTCCAGATGAGTCCACCATACCTACCTATATGCGGTATTACCCTGCCGTCCTAAGTAAATTTGCATGCGCCACCTCTAAAAACTTCTAAAAATATATCCTTTTTGTGTGCCTAGATCGTTCATGGAACGAAAGGAGGTGGTCGGTATCTTCCATGCTAAGCGGGTTATTCTCAGGTCAAGTGTTTATTCACTCGCCATCGCACGAGAAAAGGGTGGTACGAGGGACGACCAGTCCCAAACTGCAAACAGAAAAAGCTTACAAATAATCGAACAAAAACTCCCAATGGAGTCAAAACCTTTACTTTTACCGCTTGGGAACCGCCACTAGCATGCTTAGCATGGAAGATATTGATAACTGTTGGTCGTCAAGTAAATGAGAAGGGTGCATGTCTCAAAATATTATTTACCTCTATTTTAAAAACTTGAGCTTTGGCACCTCTGCAAATCACCACTTCCCTCTGCGAAGGGACTATCTATTTACTTTTATGTTGTGCCATCACCTTCTAAAACAAGCGCTAGAACCTGAGAGCACTGCTGTCATGACTTATGCAGTGTGTGTAGCTAATGTTGGGTGCATCATGACTGGATCTTTTCTACCATGAATTACAATGTTTAGTCGCTGCTGGAACTATGGAGGTGCTCTGCATTTATGTTTTGCAGTCTCAGAAAGGGCTAGTGAGATACCACTATTGTCATATTATATCATGGTTGTTTTAACAATGTGTTGCCGTTTGAATACCTTATTATTGCTCGCTAGCTGATTATGTCATTGATATGCGTTAATATAATCTTTAAGAGTTATTGTGGGCATGGTTAGTTATAATGTTGGCTGAAAACCTGGGTGCTGTTTAAGCTTATTTATGCAAACAAGAGCAAAAATGTCATGAAATTGTCATGACAGATGTCCTAGCAAAAGGACTTAGTCGTAGGGCCATCGCAACTAGGAAGCTTAAAGGGGTTAATCGGGACAAAGGACACGAGAAGTTTTATACTAGTTCGGCCCCTTACGATGAAGGTAAAAGCCTACGTCTAGTTGTGTTTGGAATTGCTGGGGTTTCGAAGACCAGGGAGCGAATATGCTTGTCCTGGCTTCGAATTGTTGTCTCTTGCCCTAAGCCGTCGCCGGGTCGTCCCCTTATATACACGGGTTGACGCCTGGCAGCCTACATAGTCCCGGACGGCTCATAAAACATGTCCGGCTTGGTGATCTCTTTTACATGCCTTTCTTTACAAGTCTTTCCTTACATACGGCGGTTTACAATATTGGGCCTTAAGCCGCCTCTGGCCTTAGGCCTTCTATAAGTCTTAATAAACTATCGCCTTGAATGTTACTGGGCTTCTTTTGTAACCCACCATCGGGGCTGACCCGGCCCCTCTTGGGCGGGTCTTACCTGGTAGCTATATTCCCAACATTAGGCCCTAGGTTGACTTTGAACTTTGTTCTTTGTCAATCTTCAATACTTAGAGGAAATCCATCTTCCTCTCTCTGTAAAAATTTTGTAACTCGCCGTGACATCATCTTCTGAAAACATAAAAGACTGTTATGACGTCATCCTCAACAGATCTTCATCTTTTAATGTCTTCCGAGAATCGAGGCATCCGTTTAGTTGGATAGTCATTATTTGGGTCTTCCTTGATTTGGCGCCCGCCTGTTCACTTATCCCCTTATAAATAGGCACGCCCCAGTCTTTCTCATTCTTCTCTCTCTTCGTCTTCTTCCTCTCGCAACCCTACCGCCGCTCGAGCCCCGCCGCCGTCGCAGAGCTCCTCGTCTCAGTCAACCTTGGCTGCTGCATCAACCTGAATCGGTCCAGAGAACGGTGGCAACCTCCGTAGAAGATCCGTGGTTGTAAGTTTTCACCTTCCTGCTCCTCAGATCCGCATTAGGGTTTCTAAGTTTCCTGCATGTTCTTCACAGTTCGTCACGGTTTCCTTGTAGTTCTTCCACTGCAGCTTCTTCTTGATCCAAAAAGAAACATATACTCGTACGGTAGTTGTTTTGCACCCATCCTTGATACTAGTAGATTCCTTCTTCTGGTAAAAAAGGCTTCATTAGAGCTCACAAACTCATCTGTGCCAGACTTTTAGGTCTATAATATTTTCCATTTTGAACGACCACTTGATCCAGAATAATATCAAGAATTTAGGAAACTTGTTTGCCTCAACATTTAGCCAATTCTGTTTCTGGTTTCCTTCAAATGTCTGTAGTCATGGCGGCTTATGACGCCATCTTACTTTTCCCTTATATGACATTAGCCCTTACTTAAGCCGCCATTACCTATTTGCACCATCATCATTTAATTGTTAATTTCACCATTGAATTGAATTGACGCATTACTTTTCTTTTCAGTTCGTCTTTTGATCATCATGCCGTCAAAAGCACCGACCGTCTGCAACTGGGTCCCTTCCATAGTAACTGAGGACAACCTGAAGGAATTCTTCACCATAGGTTTTTTGCCAGGGAAGAATGTTATGTCTTACCGTGCACCTGACCCGGACAAGGAACGACCTAACCCAAAAGATGGTGAAGTTATTGTCTTCTCTGACCACATGAATCGGGGCTTTTCACCACCCGGCTCAAAGTTCTTCAGAGATGTTCTCCATTTTTTCAAACTCCACCCTCAAGATCTCGGGCCCAATTCCATATCCATTATCTGCAATTTCCAAGTTCTCTGTGAGGTGTACCTTCAAGAAGAACCGACTGTGGAACTCTTTAAAGAGTATTTTTATCTGAACTGCCAGAATGAGTGTACCAATGGCCCTAGCTTGGAACTTGGAGGCATCTCAATTCAGCGCCGACAGGGCGCTTTTTTCCCTCTAATAGTCTTGCCGAGTCATCCCAAAGACTGGAATCTGACCTGGTTCTACTGTCAAGACACTTCACCAGCCAATGAGAAACCACTGCCGGGTTATCGCGCGAATCGTCTAGATTCCAAGTTTGCACTCCCTGACAAGCTTACTGCCGCCGAATGCAAAAAGCTTATTCCATCAATTAAAAGGATTAACGCCTTACTGGGGAACGGCTTAACCGGAGTTGATTTGACTCACTGCTGGGTCTCGTGGCGGGTCATCCCTCTAAGCCGCCGATCCAAATTGATGTATGAATATGGTGGAGGCCCAGATGACTCTCTTCGTCACAACTCTGTTCATCTAACTGAAGAAGATATTGTTTCAATTTCGACCCTTCTGGTGAACGGCAAATATGAAGACTGCAACAAAGTCGGGTTAAACCCTTTCTGCAAACTTAACCCGGCGCTGGAGGTAAGAAACCCCTGACCTTTTTCTCTTCATATTTTCCTTAGCAGTTTTAAATGCTTGCCTGACCCTCCATCTTGTTTTACTTGTTTACAGACCAAATCTAACTTCTGGAAAGCCAAGTATGATCATGAAGCTGCCAAGAAGGCCAGAGCTGCCACCATAGCCACCAAGAAGATGACCCGGAGGTCCAAAAAGAAAAAGAGCACTGCTGAGGACCTGTTGAAGCTTGACGATGATTCTGAGTCAGATGTAGCCCTTGACTCCCTTGGCCAGTTTTTTTAATAATCTTATTAACACTGACTATTGCCAGGACGACACAGGGGCCAGTTAGCCGTAGAAGAAGAGGTAACTATTTCCTCCGACTCAGCCCATTTTCCAAGACAGAAAGTTCGACTGGTAACCCGGAAAGTAAGGTTTTCACACCCTTTGGCTTATTTGGACCCTCATTTTCTTTTGAAAAAGCAGCAACATGAGAGCCGCCGTCAGGCCCGGAACGACGATGAACCGCCTTCCGTTCTTCAACAAACTCCTCAAAATGCCAGAATGAGGTCTCTTTTATCTTCATATTTTACTTTCCATTAATGGATCTTCTCCCTTGCATTACTAACTTTATTTTATCTTTGCAGGAGGTGTCCTGCTCTTCTGGCGACTCATCTTAGACTCAATTTCCGGCCTTCAAGACTGCCCCTGGGTATTGAAAAAAAGCATCTTTCCTCCATGTCTTTCAAACTGCATCTTTGTGCTGATTGTCTCATAACATCTTTCTTAGTGGCCAAGGCAAGTCCAAGAAGGCCAAGGTGACTAAACCGACAGAAGACCCGTCAGTCCTTGTGCCTGAACCGGCCATGCCAACTTATCCCCCTCGAACTGAAGCACCAAAAGACCCGGCTGCCAATACTCAATTGGATCCTCCTGAGCTGTCAGCTGATGATATCGTAGTTAACCCCTCTACTGCCGGACCATCCAGTCCAGCTAACCAACCATCATCTTCTGATCATGACATTCTGGTCACTGGTAACCGTTTTGTTGAATCGGGGACTCCTACTGTGTTAGCTTGGCACACTGCTAAACAAGAAGCCTTGGAAAGACATAAAGTGCGTTTTGACATATCTCACTACACTCATCTGAACGCTAGTGACATATTGTCCGGCTATCTCAGCCATGTTCACTCCAGCCGTGAGTCAGAAATTGAGATGGTCAAGCAACTGCAGCTGAAATATGAGGTATGTTCTCCGGTTTACTTATACTCCGCCAGCCCCAAGTCTTCAGATGATGAACCTGAATGATCTGGAGACTTTATGATATAGATTGATATCTTCTCTCTAAGTTTTTCAAAAAGTCCAATAAAATAGTGTAAACTTCACCTGTAGTCCCCAAGGGCCGGCTCAATTTATCATAAATGAACCGATACTTAACTTCATAGCTGTCTTTTACTAATCCCAACAAATATTGTAATCCGGCTTAATCTTGAGAAACTTTCTGAATATCATGCATTAGCCCCCAAGTGCCAAGTGCTGTTACTTTGTAAGGTACTTGGGACTTGAAATATTAAGAGTTATAAGAAATTGTTTTGGCAGACATTAGCCCCCAAGTGTCAAGTAGTATTGCAGTGCAAAGTACTTGAGACTTGAATCTTTATAACTTTTAGTTTAAGCCTTGACACACCTGTGTACGTTTTGTAGAACACCCTATCTGAATTGGGCTCTCAATTAACTGATGCAAAGACCCGGCTAGCGGATCAAGAGGTAGAAATCAAGTCTGCTGTCGGCGTTCTGGGAACGGGGGTCCCCATACTTGACTGCTTGCGGCCTGCGGCATGGCTCAAAGGGGGGCCCAGCGCGGCCCATCTTCACCAACACAAACCCAAGACGCTCGTGAGGGGCCAAGCCTCGCGGGGCGGACGACGTGGAGCTTCCTCAGGCACGGCCTCGTCAGGCTGGCTCACGAGGAGGCGGAGAGACCAAGGCGGGGTACCTCACGAGGTGCCCGTGACACAAGCCATGACGACCAAGGGCGCCAGGCTGGTGCCAGCCCGCGCAGTGTCCTCCTTTCCTCTTTGGTGCAAAGGGGGCAAGCATAGCCGCGGAGTACCAAGGCATCAGGCAAAGGTTGCCATTTCGGTGCAACGAGACCAAGACCAGGAGGACTACGAGATGGAGGTCACCGTGGAGCCCAAGACGGCGTCATCACCAGAGCTTTGCGCAGGCAAAGACTACTTTTGTCAGGATAGCTGATACTAGCTGTCCCCCTTCAAATTAGCCCGCCATTGTTGGATCCCTTCCCGCTTGATATTTGGGAAGAGGACCAGGGCCTGTATAAATAGGGTCAGCCACTCGCAAGAGAGAGGGAGGAGAAAAGAGAGGAGAGAGCTAAGGGGTTCGAAGAAGGAGGCTCTTTAGAGAGAGGTTTCGATCAGAAAGAGAGAGAGAGAAAGGTGACTGAACTCGTCCCATCAGTTCATCGCCCCAACCAAGAATAGACCCTCGCGAGGCTGTTCTTCCTTGTATTGTTCATCATCATCATCCCAAGAGGCAATCCACCACACCACACACTGGAGTAGGGTATTACACCACAACGGTGGCCCGAAGCAGTATAAACCCGGTGTCTCTTGTGTTGTTCTTTTCTTAGTTTAGATCCTAGCAAGGCGGAGGAGTGCAGGTAGGTAGGAGGCGAAATCTCTGCGGGCACCCCAGTGTTCGAACCTCAAGGGTCTGCTGGAACCCGAAATCCGACATTTGGCGCGCCAGGTAGGGGTGCGCCGGGATTCGTCTTCCACCACCCCGTTCTCCTCCGACCATCACGCCCATGTCTGACGCTCGTCGGGCCCGCGTCGAGCACCAGGCCGCACTCGCTTCCCGCGTCGCCCAGACGGCCACTGTCGGCGGGCGTCCTCGCCGTTCCCCGTCACCTGCCGTCAACGCCGCCACCGGCCCGGCGGGGGAAGAGCAGCAAGCATCGTCCCAGCATCCGTCCGTGCGGCAAGACGGCCGCACCGCAACTCCCTCGCTCACCCCAGCTGGATCTTTGTCCCGCGCGCTCCGCGCGCCCATGGAGGCTCGGGCTGCACTCATCGCGGCAAACGAGCTCCTGTGCTACCGTCCCGTCAACGACGTCTACGAAGAATGGCTCGATCGCGTCGCCGAGCTCATCCGCGCCGCAGGGGCTCTCCTGCGCTGTCCGTTCCGCTGCACCGCACCCCGCCCCGCGCGGGCGATGAAGCTCCGGTGGCGCCCCGGCCGCCTCCTCCTCAGGATGGTGCCATGGCTCCAAGGCGCGTGGCCCCTGGGAGGAACCCGCTCCGTCAGGCACCAGCGCGGCAAGAGCAGAGCTGTCAAGAAGTCCCTCGCCCGCAAGAAGCTGCCCGGGCGCTCCCTGCTCCAGCACGTCGCGACCATGCTCCTGCTCCCGCGCGTCAAGACCCCGCGCTGCTCCCAGCTGCAGCGCGTGGGGACATGCAAGACCAAGCTCCCCGTCATCCAAGGCCTCCCGTAGCCATAGCAGGCTGCCGCGCCTTCACCGCCGAGCTACGCAGTGTCGCGTGGCCCAACAAGTTCAAGCCAGACTTGCCTCCTCGCTACGACGGCACGGCTGATCCTGCGGAGTTCCTCCAGCTCTACGAGCTAGGCATCGAAGCTGCCAATGGAGACGAGAAGGTCATGGCGAACTGGTTCCCCATGGCGCTCAAGGACGGGGCCTGCACCTGGCTCCTGAACCTGGCTCCAGGCACAATCTCCTCCTGGGACGAGATGCGCACCCGCTTCATCGCCAACTTCCAAGGCACTCGCGACCGGCCACCCGCCGTGAGCGACATGCGCCGCATCAAGCAACAGCCCGGGGAGACCCTGCAGAAGTACATCCAGCGCTTCAACAATGCGCGCCTCAAGATTCCCAAGGTGACTGAGGAGGCCATCATCTCGGCCTTCTCCGATGGCGTGCACGACGTCAAGATGAAGGAGGAGCTAGCGATGCATGAAGACCTGTGCACTTCCTTGGAGCTGTTCAACCTGGCAACCAAGTGCGCCAGGGCCGAGGAGGGGTGTCTCTCCCTCCTCGAGCTGCCTGCGCAGACCCAGAAGAGAAGAAGCCCAAGGCCAAGGATGTGAAGCGCAAGGGGGCTGCCGTGCTCGCGGCAGAACCAGAGACCAAGCGGGGCAGAGATCAGCCCGAACCTTCCAAGGGCAGCCGGTACTGTGTGTACCACGACCTCCACACCCACAACACCAACGAATGTCAAGAGCTTCGAGCCGTGCGAGAAGGAAGGATCGACCGTCGCCCTGACCGCAGTGACCGGTGCTACGGTCGAGGAGGAGGAAGGAACGCAGGACGCTGGGAAGACCATGGCCCGCGCCAAGGGTGGCGCGATCAACCTCGCGAGGATCGCTGGCAAGACCCGCCTCGCGAGGGAGGCTGGAGGGATCAGCCTCGCGAGGATCGCCCGCAAGGCAACGCAGGCCTCCCATCGCTGCCGCCGCAGCCAAGGAGAAACGAGGACCGCCACCAGGACGAGGGGGCTGGGGGCTTCCAGGAGCCGCGCGCGATCGCCTGCATCCTGGGCGGGGCACAAGCCCCAGCCTCTCAGCGCATCTTCAAGCAGTTCGCCCGCGAAGTAAACGCAGTCCTCCCCAGGCTCGAAGCCACGCGCCCTCTCAGGTGGTCGGCGTGCGCCATCACGTTCAGCTCAGCAGATCAGCTCAAGTGTGCGTCTACAGCCGGAGTTCTCCCGATGCTTTGCTCCCCGATCGTCAGCAACATGGTGGTCACCAAGACCCTCATCGATGGCGGGTCAGGGCTCAACGTCCTGTCCGTGGAGACATTCAACAACCTCCAAGTGCCCTACAGCCAGCTTCAGCCAACCAAGCCTTTCTCCGGTATCACCAACGGCTCCACGGTCCCGATTGGGCAGGTCCGCCTCCCTGTGACCTTCGGGGCACGCGACAACTACCGCATCGAGCTCATCGACTTCGACGCCGCTCACATTCGCCTGCCGTACAATGCCATCCTTGGGTACCCAGCGCTGGCCAAGTTCATGGCCGTAACTCACCACGGCTACAACGTCCTCAAGATGCCAGGAAGCGCGGAGTCATCATGGTGCCCTGTGAAGAGAAGGACGGGTGTGTTCCCTGGAATGAGCCTTTCAGGCCGCGTCACTGGAAGACCCGGATCGTGGAAGCAGGAGACCTCCCGAGACCGCCCCTAAAAAGAAGAAGACATCGTCCGGCCCGACCACTCACGAGGCAGGCCCCTATAGGCCCGCGCCTGCCTAGAGGGAACCTCCTTCCATCGCATAGGAAAGCGCGCCTAGCGCCCTCCTCAGGCAGGGCTCGGGGGCTCTCCCCTGGAGGGCCACCGACCTAGCTAGGGTCATGAGGGAGGTGCTTGGGCACAACATGGAGGCGTGTTTCAAAGCACGTTTCCCTCAAGAAAGAGCAAGGCAAGGAGATCCAGACCCTCAGGAGTTCGTCAGCAAGGCCATTCAGGAGCTACAGGAGTCAAGAGTCATGAAAGGCTGCCGCCGCCTACCAGCAGTGGCTCCCCATCCAGGGGAGGATGGTGGTCTGCGCATCTGCATCGACATACCAGGGCTCAACTGAGTGGCCTCTCTGGAGCGCTTCTGGCCCTCGCGAGTGGGGCGCTGCGGAGGCCCACCCCACAGCTATGTTCGCATGCCTTACGGCTTGCCGAACGCGGCTGACACGTACCAGCGCCTCATGAGGGGCATCACGGAGGCACGAGAGGCCAGGCGTTCCACAACCCTGGCAGGGATGGACATGGCCCGCGAGGAGCCGCCAGCGCCTCCGGAGCCTCCCGAGGCCCCTGGGCATGGGGGCTCGTGAGGGTCGGCTCCCGCAGCTCACCGAGCCTGCTACACGAATGATCCTTTGTCCTCAACATCATAAGGTGACATCTTTCGAGTTTTATTTCCAGCTGGGAGCGCCCCCCAGGGCTGCATTATTCCCAGGCCGCATGGATCCGTCCCTGCGGCATGTATCCCTTTTTTATTCCATGTTGTTAGCTTACCTTGTTGGGGGCGCCTCTCGGGCTGCATGATCCCCAAGCCGCTCGGGCTAGGCCCAGCGGCATGTATCCCATTTGCGTTTATTTCCGATTATGCGTTAGACCCACCATGCTTGATTATTTGATGCCGGTCTACGGCACCTCTTCTTCTCCATGCCGACCACTTACACGTTAAAGGGGGGGGGGGTACCTGAGCATCGCGACTCAGGGCTCTTACTGGCTCTCCAGCCCTCACCCTCTGGCCTTGTCCATGGCATCGCGACCTGTACCAGCGACGGCTGAGACCAGCTCGAGGGCCGAGACCCGAGGACGTAGATTGCCAACATCTAACCAAATTTGCAGGGACACATCACAAGATAAGGCCCAGTGCCAGGCGCAACCCGCCTAGAGGTAGGGCCCCGTGAGTCCCGTGCTGGCTCACGGGTGCCCAGATACACCTCGCCAGGCCCTACCGTGCCAGCCACGTGTCAGGGCGGGGCTGTACACGCCCCGGGGGATCCTCCCGGAGGGCCCCCCCCTCCCACGTACCAGTGGAAGCACCATGCTCCGCGCTGGCTGACGACACTGTCGAGGAGCGGCTATGCCCGTACACATACGGTAGCGCTATGCTCCGCGCTGGTGAAAAAAACTGAGGGTGGCCCCCGGGCCGCACCAACCTCAGGGAGCCTAGAGCTCAGTGTCTAGCCTCATCGTAACGCCTCCCCTCGGGAGTGCCGCACGAGGGGGCTGGGCACGGGGGCTGCGCCTGGGTCACACCCAGACGCACGCCGCCCAGCCAGGTCCCCCCGGGCCTGGTTCGTCGCGCGTCTCTCCCCGAGCGGAGCCAAGGTACGAAGGCCGTTTGAGCGTCAAGGGGGACTCCTGAGCATCGCGACTCAGGAGCCTAACTAGTCACGTAGCCCCTCACTCCGTGGCCCCGTCCTGGTTTTCGGTCGGGACCAATGCTGGGTGAGGCACGCGCGCGGCCGGGCTCTACAGACGTAGAACGGTAGATCCACCCGCATCACACCTCCCTACTTGCTGTTCGTGCGCCAAGGGGGACTCCTGAGCATCGCGACCCAGGAGCCTAACTGGTCACGTAGCCTCTCACTCCGTGGCCCCGTCCTGGTTTCCGATCGAGACCAACGCTGGGTGAGGCACGCGCGCGGCCGGGCTCTGCAGACGTAGAACGGTAGATCCACCCGCATCACACCTCCCTACTTGCTGTTCATGCGCCAAGGGGGACTCCTGAGCATCGCAACTCAGGAGCCTAACTTGTCACGTGGCCCCTCACTCCTTGGCCCTGTCCTGGTTTCCGGTCGGGACCAACGCTGGGTGAGGCATGCGCGGGGCCGGGCTCTGCCGGCGTAGAACATAAGCAAGTAGGAAGGAAAGGCGCAAATTTCAAGGAATTCAAAAGCAAATATTACAGTCCACACTGTTATCTCAATGCCAAACGCAACTTTAAACGCCTCCCCGAGGCATGATACATGTGCAGGAATTAAAGGCAGGACAGGAGCCGCGACGGAGTCGCTTGTCGGTGGTGGAGCAGCGCGGATTGGGTATGCCTCACGGAGCGGTGGGGTCGGTAGCGCCTTGCTTCGGATTGGTGCTGAAGGCCCGTAACTTCCCCAACAGGGCCTCTGCGCGACCCTTCACGGCCCCGGCAGCGGCAGCGGCACGCTCGCCGCTCACTGGCTCCAGCAGGCTGTCGAGGTCGACACCGGGATCGCGAAGGTAGATGTGGGTGAGGACCCGCGTCAGTGCTGCAGAAGACAGGACACGCGCCTCGGTCTTGGTCGTGGGGCCAAGGCCAAGGGCGACATCTTTAAGAGCGTGAACCAGGAAGGGAAGTAGCTTGGCGGGGCCGTCCTCGGCGCCAACCAGTGGGCTCTCCAGGCCGCTGTCGTAAAGCGTCCTCAATGAGGAGCGAGCCATCGCCTCCATCTCCGTGAAGGCCACGCGGTCCTCGGCAAGAACCAGGGCCTCGTCGTCCAGCTTGGCCTTCCTCGCCCCCAACTCCTGCTCCAGCGCGCCTAGGCGGTCGCGGCGTTTCTTGAGCTTGACCCCCCTCTCCTTGAGAGCCGCCTCGCGAGCCTTCATGCCTTCTTCTTGCTCTTGGCGAAGGCGGACCTCGTTCGCGAGCTGGTCCCGCAAATCTTGCAGTTCGCCCTCCAGCGCCTTGCAACGTCCACGGACGTCGACCACCTCCCCCAGGGCTGCGTCACGAGCAGCCTTCGCCTCAAGGACGGCCTGCTTCTCCTCGTCGCATGCCGTCGAGGCCTGGACCAGCGCCGCCCGAATCGAAGCGTCGGAGCGAACCCATCCTGAAGCCAGCTCCAAGCGCCCGGCCACCAAGCGGGGGTCGGCGCCAAGAAGATCCTGACGCAGTCGGTCCAGCTCAGCAACAACACGATCCAGAACGGCAGAAGGAGTCGGAGAGACAGCAGCCGGTGGAGTAGGAGGAGAAGACGGCAGTGCGGCCACAGCATCCCGAGGCGAAGTCTGCCGCGCCCCGACAGTTGTAGTGGCGGCGGCAGGCAAGAGCACCTCGGGAGCCACTTGGGCCGTGGGGGCTGAGCTCGCCCCAGCCGGCTCAGCCAGGCCTCGTGAGGACGACCGGGCAGGAGAAGCCTGTGCGTCGCGGTCACCCTCCTTCGCGGGCAGAAGCGCTGCCACGGATGGAACCTCGGGAGCTCCCTTCGGCTTCTTTGCTGCGGGCGCCAGCCTATCCAAGAGATGCGGACGTCAAACCTCAGAAGCAGAGTAAGAGATAAATACAAGAATCGAATGCTTACGGGTCGCCGCCAGTGAGCTCAAGCGGCCTCCGGCCAAATTTGAAGCCTGAAAGCCGGGTGGAAGGGTCAACCTCGGGAAGCTTGGAGGCGGAAGGTGCGTCTGCGGTCTGCCCCGGGGCCGAGGCAGACCCGCGGGAGATCAGCCCGGTCCTGTCCTTCTTCGGGATCGGGGGCGAGCTCCCGCCGTCCTGCTCGTCGTTGTCCTCATCGTCGTCTTCGTCGTGATCCTTGTCGTTATCGCTCGGAGAGAGGCGGAGAACGCGGGACCTGCGCTGGGGGAGGGGAGCCCTCGACTCTCCGTCTGTCACCTTGGAGTCAGGCCCTTTTCCCCGCTCCCCTCCTTCCTCCTCTTCGCTGGAGTCGTCGGAGGGCACGTCCACCGGTTCCTCGGGAGTTTCCACGGGCACGGGCCCATCCCCGTTGAAGACGGGCATGGACTCCACTACCTGCTCCCAGTCGTCGCGGAGGAACAAGGGCGTAGGAGCGCCCGCCAACCTGGCCACATCGCCCCCGACTAGAGATTGGAGGACCGCAGCCAGATCTCCGTCGGCTAGGGCTGCGGGGCTTGGACGGGGCCTCCACATCGGAAGTGAGTACTGCCGAAGCGGAGCCAGCTGGTGCTCCAGGAATTCCCTCAGCAGCAACGCGCCGGTCAGCTTCGCCGCCGCCATATTGGCCGGCCTCAGATCCGCGTCCATCTTCTCCAACATCAGCTTCGCGCGGGGGTCCGTGAGCTCCGCTCGGCCCCAATCGCAGGAGCTCGTGGGCTGCTCCGTGGGCAAGATCAGCCGAGGGTGGATGCGCCCAGCATCCACCAAGACCCACTTGCTCCTGAAGCCCTCAATCCTTTTCCCGGGGTTCAAAATGGCAATGGCGCCACCGTACGCGACGAAGCTCGCGCACGCGGAAGCAGTACCACAAGAGGTCCGGAGGTAGAAGTAGTGGCGCAGCAAGGCCACTGAGGGCTGCACCCCTATGTGAGCCTCGCAGTAATAGGCGAAGATTGCCAGGAGAACGACGGAGTTGGGGTGGAGATGCAAGGCTTGCATCTTATAGTGGCGGAGGACATAGAAGAAGAACTCTGAGAAGGGAGGCACCAGGCCAGCAACAATGGCACTTACGAAGAGCGGATAGAAGGTTCTCCCTTGACCCTCAGGGGTGGCGGAGCCGGCTTTAAACACCTTCGCCCCGTTGATGCCCCGCGCCGTTGCCATCCGGCGCAACGGGGCAAGGCTCGCCTCCGACACGTTCGGCGGGTCCAGGGCAGACGAGTACCAAGCTACGGCCGGGGGCTGACGAGGCGCCATGGCTTCCTAGGTCACACGGTCGGAGTGGATCTGGAAATTTTGGAGGAAGGAAGGAGAGACGCAAGAAAGGGGATCTGAGCAGCAACCGGGGAAAGCAAGAAGCAAAGCCTAGGTGGATGCCGCTCCTTTATCAACTCGCGCGGTTGCTAAGGCGCCCACGTCCAATCAACCGCCACACGGCGCCCAAGGCCGCAGGCTGTTAGGGCCCGCGGCGCTTCGCTCTTGCCCTTCCGCCTCCCTGCACGGCCAAGTCCGGGCGCGCCTTGGGCCCGGGAGCTACTATCGGTGTTCTGGGAATGGGGGTCCCCAGACTTGCCTGCCTGCGGCATGGCTCAAAGGGGGGCCCAGCGCGGCCCATCTTCACCAACACAAACCCAAGACCCTCGCGAGGGGCCAAGCCTCGCGGGGCGGACGACGCGGAGCTTCCTCAGGCATGGCCTCGTCAGGCTGGCTCACGAGGAGGCGAAGGGACCAAGGCGGGGTACCTCACGAGGTGCCCGTGACGCAAGCCATGACGACCAAGGGCGCCAGGCGGGTGCCAGCCCGCGCAGTGTCCTCCTTTCCTCTTTGGTGCAAAGGGGGCAAGCGCAGCCGCGGAGTACCAAGGCATCAGGCAAAGGTTGCCATTTCGGTGCAACGAGACCAAGACCAGGAGGACTACGAGACGGAGGTCACCGTGGAGCACAAGACGGCGTCATCACCAGAGCTTTGCGCAGGCGAAGACTACTTTTGTCAGGATAGCTGATACTAGCTGTCCCCCTTCAAATTAGCCCACCATTGTTGGCTCCCTTCCCGCTTGATATTTGGGAAGAGGACCAGGGCCTGTATAAATAGGGTCAACCACTCGCAAGAGAGAGGGAGGAGAAAAGAGAGGAGAGAGCTGAGGGGTTCGAAGAAGGAGGCTCTTTAGAGAGAGGTTTTGATCAGAAAGAGAGAGAGAGAGAAAGGTGACTGAACTCGTCCCAGCAGTTCATCGCCCCAGCCAAGAACAGACCCTCGCGAGGCTGTTCTTCCTTGTATTGTTCATCATCATCAGCCCAAGAGGCAATCCACCACACCACACACTGGAGTAGGGTATTACACCACAACGGTGGACCGAACCAGTATAAACCCGGTGTCTCTTGTGTTGTTCTTTCCTTAGTTTAGATCCTAGCATGGCGGAGGAGTGCAGGTAGGTAGGAGGCGAAATCTCCGCGCGCACCCCAGTGTTCGAACCTCAAGGGTCTGCCAGAACCCGAAATCCGACATCTGCTGATTCTAAACTTCAATTGAGTCTTTCCGAGACGGAAAAATTGAAAACCAACTTGATTGCCAAAAAGAAATCTTGGGCCAAAGAAAAGACGCTGCTTATACAACCCGCTGAAAAAGCTGAAACGGCTCTTGAGGAGGTTACCACGGAGCTCACCGGCTTAAAGAATCGGGTGTCTCAAATGGTTTCCGCCATCTTTGGTAAGCCATCTGTACTGATCTTTTGTACCTTCCTTTGACCCGGGATATAACCCGCCTGCTGACCCCTTGTTTAAAAAACATGTGCAGGTCCGCGAAGCAAAAATCTGAGCCAAGATAATGTGACCAAACTAAACGCGGTCTACACCTTAGTGGAACAGTTGTACACTGGTGCCCAACGAGCACTTGCTGGTATCTCTCCTGCCAACCAAGGACCCAATCGGCTCAGCGATGTCTTGAAAGAATTGTCAATCTTACCTGCCAGGTTTCAAGAAGTCAAACGATCCTGTGCCAGAGCCGGAGCCTTGACTTCCCTGAGCTGCTCCAAAGCCTGGGTGCCAGATCTAGACCCGGCGGATGTATCCAGGGGGTACCCTACCGTGAAGGAAGACGGGTCTCTATTTGAGCAGGATGACTTTGTTGCTTGCGTGAGGGGAGTTCGACCTCAGGCTACCGTTCTTGGAGATGAGACCAACATTGACAAATATCAGCCGAGTTTTGATTTGGAGAATAGAAAGATGGCGACTCCCTCTTACAAGGTGACAGATCTTATCCCGCCAGTTCGTCAACATACATTTGCTCCAGAAGTTGATCCGGCTAGCCTGATTGATGATGAAGCAGAGTTCATTGCCGTGAACGGCTTTGACTGGTCCAATCCCAGCTTTCAATTAACAGAAGGAGGTGAACCGACGAGGGAAGAGTGAGAACCATCTTTGTGGGCTCTTTAAAGCCTTGTAATAGGTTTAGCTTGAAACAACTGCATATTTTGCCTATGTCATCGTGCATATGATGCCGTGTGTGGCTCTATGCTTCCTGATGTCAATATATGCATCACATTTATGGTTACCTATGTAATATTTCGGCTCTATTCCTGTAGAAAAGGAAAAAACTGGCTTGGCGGTTTAGCACCGAACGGGTCAGAATACCCGGTACATGACCAATAGGTTTATCATAGTAGAAAAACAGAACCAGACGTGAAAATAAACAAGGTTGAAACAACCTTTGATTAACACAGAAAGAACTGTTCAGTCATACCTGTATCTTTTGCATCTGGACCCCCAGTTTACATGACCCAGTCCTTTTTTGAGAAGTCAATGCTTCTTCATGCCTGATGATCATCAGGCCTTGGCGGCTTATTGTCAAATAGTCAAGCCGGTGAAAAGACTGTGCTGATCGTTTAAAATTGAGACAATAAAAGACCAGTAAGGCAAATAGCAGTTTTGCAAATAATATAAATTAACTTTGTAACTAAAAGTTGGGGGTTTCTGATTCGAATACGATCAGTAAACCAGACCAAAGGGGTTAAGCTAAGATTTGAATACGATCATATAGCCCCCAGTTGGTTTGGCGTTGCGCCGATCAAGAGGGTACCGACAGCTATGTTCTCTTTGGTTCGAATACGACCTATGTTTGAACAGGAAGCCCCCAAATGACCTTGAGAGGTTTTTAACGACCTGATTCAAATACAATCAAAGTCGGACCCAAAAGGGGTTAAGCTATGATTCAGATACGATCAAGAAGCCCACTAGTGAGTTTTGGCTTTGGTTCGAATACGACCTATGTTTGAACAGGAAGCCCCCAAGTGATCATGAGGTTTATAGCTAGATTCGGATACGATCATAAGCCGGACCAAAAAGGTTAAACTTGATTCAGATATGATCAGCTCCTTAATAGTCATTTAAATAGTGAAAAAGAGTAGAGGTATATAATCTTTGAAAAGGAAAAGGACAGAGGTCCTGCTTTATTACTTATCATAGTATATACAACGTCAAAGTATGTACATGACGAGAGCCGGTGGCTCAGGTGTAGTATGGCCGAAGTTGAGCAATGTTCCACGGCCGGCGGGTCTCCTCCTCCGACTTACGTGAGTCTTTGTGCTCTCGAACGTCAATGAGGTAATATGACCCGTTATTTAAGTTCTTGCTGACCACAAAGGGTCCTTCCTAAGGCGGGGATAGCTTGTGTGCATCTGACAGATCCTGGATGAGCCGGAGCACCAGGTCACCTTCCTGAAAAGTCCTGGACTTAACCCGGCGGCTGTGATAACGATGCAGGTCCTGTTGATAAATTGCTGATCTAGCCGCTGCTAAGTCTCTCTCTCCTCATCTAACAAGTCAAGTGCATCCCGTCTGGCTTGTTCGTTATTAGCTTCAACATAAGCCGCCACACGAGGCGAGTCATGACGGATGTCACTAGGCAGCACCGCTTCTGCTCCATAAACTATGAAGAAGGGTGTATAACTTGTGGACCTGTTAGGAGTGGTGTTGATACTCCACAACACCGAGGGTAACTCCTCTACCCAGCAACCCGGCGTCCGTTGTAAGGGAACCATGAGCTGGGGCTTGAGACCTTTTAAAATTTCCTGATTTGCTCTCTCAGCCTGCCCATTAGATTGAGGGTGAGCTACAGAAGAAACATCCAGTCGGCTGTGCTCTCTTTGACAAAACTCCTCCATAGCCCCTTGGGACAAATTCTTGCCATTGTCAGTGATAATGCTGTATGGAAAACCAAAGCGAAAAATCACCTTTTTCATGAACTGAACCGCCATGGCTGCATCACACTTACTCACTGGCTCTGCCTCAACCCACTTTGTGAATTTGTCAACTGCCACTAAAAGATGTGTCTTTTTTATCCTTGGACCTTTTGAAAGGTCCAACCATGTCAAGCCCCCATACTGTAAACGGCCAAGTGGTTGGAATCATCCGCAATTCCTGAGCCAACACATGCGCTCGTCGTGCAAATTTTTGACATCCATCACATCTACTGACCATATCCTCTGCTTCAGCGTGAGCCGTCAACCAGTAAAAACCATGACGAAAAGCTTTGGCCACAAGAGATTTTGACCGACCACAATCCCCTTCATGGATCTCACGAAGTATTTCTTGGCCTTCTTCAGGAGAAACACACCGCTGAAACGCTCTAGTGACGCTGCGATGGTATAACTCTCCGTCAGAAATCGTCATTGACTTGGACCGCCGGGTTATCTGTCGGGCCAGGGTCTCATCCTCTGGCAACTCGCCCCGGGTCATGTAAGCCAAGAACGGTACTGTCCAATCTGGGATGACGTGAAGAGCCGCCACCAACTGTGCCTCCGGGTCAGGTAAGGCCAAATCTTCCTTTGTAGGTAACTTAACAGACGAGTTATGCAAAACATCCAAAAAGGTGTTAGGTGGCACCGGCTTACGCTGAGATCCCAACCGGCTTAAGGCATCAGCCACTTTATTTTTTCTACGGTCAATGTGTTCCACTTGATAACCCTTAAAATGTCCTGCAACAGCATCGACTTCACGACGATAAGCCGCCATGAGAGGATCCTTGGAATCCCACTTGCCTGACACCTGTTGAGCCACCAAATCTGAATCACCAAGGCACTGGACCCGACTCAGACTCATTTGTTTAGCCATTCGAAGACCATGGAGCAAGGCTTCATATTCTGCTGCATTGTTTGTACAAGGAAACATCAATCGCAACACATAACAAAACTTGTCACCTCGAGGGGAAGTTAAAACAACTCCAGCCCCCGAGCATTCCAACTGTCTGGACCCATCAAAGTGAATCGTCTAATATGTGTTGTCTGGCTTCTCCTTTGGCATCTGCATCTCTGTCCAGTCATTAATAAAGTCAACCAACGCTTGAGATTTGATCGCATTGCGTGGCACATACTTCAACCCATGAGATCCAAGTTCAATGGCCCACTTGGCGACTCGGCCAGTAGCTTCTCTGTTTTGAATGATGTCTCCCAAAGGGGCAGAGCTAACCATAGTGATTGGATGACCCTGAAAGTAATGTTTGAGCTTCCGACTTGCCATGAACACCCTATACACGAGCTTCTGCCAATGTGGATATATTTGTTTAGATTCAATTAGCACCTCACTGACGTAGTAAACCGGCTATTGGACCGGATGTTCCTTGCCGGCCTCCTTGCGTTCCACCACAATGGCCACACTAACAGCTCGTGAGTTAGCAACTACATATAATAACAACGGCTCTTTCTCAACTAGAGCAGTAAGAACCGGGGGTTCAACGAGCTGTTTCTTCAAATCCTCAAAAGGCGAGTTAGCAGCATCACTCCAGACGAAGTCATTTGCCTTTTTCATCATTTGATACAAAGGCATCGCCTTCTCCCCTAACCGGCTTAAGGCCGCGATGTGACCCACCAGCCGCTGAACGTCATTGATGCACACCGGTTTAGCCAGGGATGTGATTGCCTTGATCTTCTCTGGGTTAGCCTTAATACCTCTGTTATACACCAGAAAACCCAAAAGTTTGCCAGCTGGGACTCCGAAAACACACTTGGCCGGGTTAAGCATCATCTTGTAGACCAAGGTTATCAAAGATCTCCTTCAGATCTGTTACCAAGGTTTCCTCCTTTCTGGACTTCACCACTATATCATCCACATAAGCATGAACATTACGTCCAATCTGATTGTGAAGGAAATTCTGCACACACCGTTGATAAGTCGCCTGGGCACTTTTGAGCCCAAAAGGCATAGACACATAGCAGAAGGCTCCAAACGGAGTGATGAAAGCTGTTTTCTCCTAGTCCTTAACTGCCATCTTGATCTGATGATAACCTGAGTATGCATCTAAAAAACTCAAACGCTCGCAACCCGCCGTAGCATCAATGATCTGATCAATACGAGGGAGAGCAAAAGGGTTAGCCGGACAAGCCTTGTTCAAATTGATGTAATCCACACACATACGCCAGGTGCCGTTCTTCTTGAGTACAAGCACTGGGTTAGCCAACCACTCTGGGTGAAAGACTTCAATGATGAACCTGGCCGCCAAGAGCCGGGCCACCTCTTCTCCAATGGCCTTGCGCCTTTCCTTGTTAAACCATCGGAGAAACTGCCTGACCGGCTTAAACTTCAGATCAATATTAAGAGTGTGCTCAGCGAGTTCTCTCGGGACACCCAACATGTCAGAAGGTTTCCATGCAGAGATGTCCCGGTTCTCACGGATGAACTCGATGAGCGCGCTTTCCTATTTTGGATCCAAGCTGGCACTGATGATGAACTGCTTGGATGAGTCGCCAGGCACAAAATCAACCATTTTGGTGTCATCAGCTGACTTGAATTTCAACACCGGTTCATGCTTCGTAGTTGGCTTCTTTAAAGACGTCATGTCTACCGGGTCAACATTATCTTTATAAAACTTTAACTCCTCTGTTGCACAAACAGACTCAGCATAAGCGGCATCTCCTTCTTCACACTCCACGGCTATTTTCCGGCTTCCATGTACTATAATGGTGCCTTTATAACCCGACATCTTGAGCTGCAGATATACATAACATGGTCGAGCCATGAACTTGGCGTAAGCCGACCGTCCAAGCAGAGCATGATATGGGCTTTTGATCTTAACCACCTCAAAAGTTAACTTCTCAACCCTGGAATCATATTAATCCCCAAAGGCTACTTCCAGTTCAATCTTACCAAATGGGTCTGCCGACTTGCCAGGCACAACACCGTGAAAAACAGTGTTGGATTGCTTAAGACTCTTATCAGTCAACCCCATCCGACGAAACGTCTCATAGTAGAGGATGTTGATGCTACTACCTCCATCCATGAGCACTTTAGTGAATTTATATCCACCGACCTGAGGTGCCACTACCAAGGCTAAGAGACCCGGATTATCAACCCAAGGAGGATGATCTTCTCTGCTCCACACAATAGGCTGTTCTGACCACCTCAAATAACGTGGAATCGCCGGCTCAACGGCATTGACAGCCCTCTTATGAAGCTTCTAATCCCTCTTGCATAAACTAGTGGTAAATACATGGTACTGCCCACTATTCAACTGTTTTGGGTTGCTCTGATATCCGGACTGTTGCTATTTTTGCTGCTGATTACCTTGGCCGGGTTGTGGGTTATAACCCCCTGGTTACCCGGATGTCCCTGAGCGTGAAAACCGCCTCCGCTTGAACTGGCGCCCGGGCCATGAAATCCGCCTCCGCCTCCACCTGAACCGCCGCAAGGCCCGTGACTTCCATCAAATGTGTTGGAATTTTTAAATGCCTTCATGATTGTACAGTCCTTCCACAGATGGGTGGTTGGCTTCTCCTGGGTGCCGTGTCTTGGACAAGGCTCATTCAATAGTTGCTCAAGGGTGGGACCTGACCCGCCTGACCGAGGGGGTTGCCTACCCTTGCGCTGTTGGCTGTTGCCCCGTGCATTGGTGTTAGCCACAAATTTGTCAGCCTTACGTTTATTACCTCCTTGATTTGCCGGGTTATGCTGGTGATCCATGCCGTTGCCGTTCTTCTTTCCCTTCCCTGTATTTTCTTCATCAGACACGGGATCCTTGATACTGTCAGAATCAGCATACTGACCAGAGCCGCCATCAACTGGCCCATGTCATTGCAGTCACGCTTGAGCCGCCCCAGATTTTGCTTTAGAGGTTCAAAACGGCAATTTTTCTCCAACATTAAGACTGCCGAGCCTGCATCCATGTTATCAGATGAATGTATTATCTCCTTGACCCGGCGCACCCAATGGGTCGTGGACTCACCTTCCTCTTACTTACAATTAGTCAGGTCCAAGATTGACATAGGTTGCTTGCATGTGTCCTTGAAGTTCTGAATGAACCGGGACTTTAACTCTGCACATGAACCGATGGAATTGGGGGGCAATCCTTTCAACCAAGTGCGAGCCGTTCCATCCAGCATCATAGTGAAATACTTAGCCATTTCTGCATCGTTGACTTCCAACAGCTCCATCGCCATCTCATAACTTTCAATCCAGGCCCCAGGCTGCAAGTCGGCCGTGTAATTAGGCACCTTACGAGGCCCCTTGAAGTCTTTTGGCAAGCGCTCATTGCGGATAGCCGACACCAGGCAAGGGACACCTCCCGTTCTTGTGGCTACTCCTGCCTCCACAGAGGTTGCCGAATAAGCCGGAAAAGCCTGATGAGCCGCTTACTCAGCTGCCAGTTGAACTGCCCGTTCAGCCTCTTGACGGATCCTCTCCTGATCCGCCAAGTTAAGGGCTCCACCCTGTGCCGGCTCGTGCTTGCACGGTTGGTTACGGCGTTGAGCGTTGCTCGACATTTCGGCTGAGTCCATATGCCTGCTATAGCTTGGGCTCCGGCTTGGGCAAGGGGTTGAGTGGATTCTGTCTCGACTGTAAGAGTACGCATCTTGCTGTGCCAGAGCCGTCTGAAGAAGTTCTCACACCCTTCGTGCTTCGGTTGCTGTTGGAGAGTCGCCTTCCATCGGGAGAGCCGCCAAACGAGCCGACACAGCAATGAGATTCTCCAAAGGATTGGAAAAGTGACCCGGTGGTATTGGTGTATAATGAGGCAGAGCGGTGTTCATACAAGGCGGCTCCATGGCCCGCGGCTGAACCGGCGCTCCGGGTGTCGTGATCCGATTTGCCTCCGGCGGGTTACTTGGACCGGCCCCGTGTGTGTGGAAAAGGTTCCTAGGATCGAACGTTAGAGGTAGGCATGACTGAGTTTTCTGGTGCATTCTCCTCATGACCTCGTTTGACGCATTCAGATCCACCGAGAGCCGGAAAGTCTCCGCTTGAAGCTACTGAGCACGAGCGTCCAAAGCCGCCCGCTCAGTGGCCATCCTGACCTCTTCTGCTGCTAAATTTTCCTTGGCCTGTGCCATCTCTTCACGTACCCGTGCCACCTCCGTGTCATGCCGGGCCTTATACGCCGGCTCCACCACAACAGTTAACAGAGCCGTCAACTTATCCATGAGGTCCATTAGCATCTGAGCCGGGGGCGCGCGGGGTCTCCTGACCCGGCCGCTACTGACCCGGTGGTTGTTGCCGCTGCAGCCGTGGAGTTCTGCCCAGGTTGAGTGCCCTCCATGAAGACTCCGGCTCGATTCGGCGACTCAAAGGGGTCCGGAATACTGCTGCCATCGAAACAGCCCCCGAGCATGCCATCTTGCAGTTGGTACAAATAATTTGTCTCACCTGTTGATGATGTAGCGTCAGAACAGATGGCTATCTCACCGCCATCCACTGATCCTTCGGAGTATTCACCTCCATGGACGCAACCCACGAAGGCATGCCTCACGGCAGGTTGAACCCGGGTGGATCTCGTGCAATGAGCTGTCTCGACGAGGTTGGTGTGGACGTCTGGCTCACGGCTTGATTCGCCGATCCGGCCGATGAAGACATGAATTCCGCCGAAGGAGACCCAATACCCATACTCAATCGAGCCGGCTTCAGGGCTCCAGCCTTCGTCGTCGATGTAGAGTTTGCCGCGACGACTCTTGGTCATCCAGCCCATAGCGTATCCCTTGAGCCCTTCGAAGTTGCCCTTCAAGAACTCAAATCCACCATGCGTTGGCCCCACGGTGGGCGCCAACTGTCATGGAATTGTCATGACAGATGTCCTAGCGAAAGGACTTAGTCGTAGGGCCATCGCAACTAGGAAGCTTAAAGGGGTTAATCGGGACAAAGGACAGGAGAAGTTTTATACTAGTTCGGCCCCTTACGATGAAGGTAAAAGCCTACGTCTAGTTGTGTTTGGAATTGCTGGGGTTCCGAAGACCAGGGGCGAATATGCTTGTCCTGGCTTCGAATTATTGTCTCTTGCCCCAAGCCGCCGCCGGGTCGTCCCCTTATATACACGGGTTGATGCCTGGCGGCCTACATAGTCCCGGCCGGCTCATAAAATGTGTCTGGCTCGGTGATTTCTTTTACATGCCTTTCTTTACAAGTCTTTCCTTACATACGGCGGTTTACAATATTGGGCCTTAAGCCGCCTATGGGCTTAGGACTTCTATAAGTCTTAATCAACTATCGCCTTGAACGTTACTGGGCTTCTTTTGTAACCCACCATTAGGGCTGACTCGGCCCCTCCTAGGCGGGTCTTACCTGGTATCTATATTCCCAACAAAAAGAGTTCGTAAAAGTTTTTATTTTTCACTTTTAGTTTATCAACTGAATTGCTTGAGGACAAGCAAAGGTTTAAGCTTGGGGGAGTTGATACGTCTCCAACGTATCTACTTTTCCTAATGCTTTTCCTCTTGTTTTGGACTCTAATTTGCATGATTTGAATGGAACTAACCCCGGACTAACGCTGTTTTCAGCAGAACTACCATGGTGTTGTTTTCGTGCAGAAATAAAAGTTCTTGGAATGGAAGAAAACTTTGCGAGAATTTTTTATACAATAAACAAGAATTTCTGGAGCCAAGAACCATCAGAGGGGGCACCTGGGAGGGCACAACCCACCAGGGCGCGCCCCCCTCCTGGCGCGCCCAGGTGGGTTGTCCCCACCTGGTGGCCCCGCAGACCCTGAAACTGACACTATAAGATCCTATTTTTCCAGAAAAAAATCAGGGAGAAAGAATTATCACGATCCACGAGATGGAGCCGCCGTTACCTCTTGTTCTTCATCGGGATGCTAGACCTGGAGTCCGTTTGGGGCTCCGGAGAGGGGGATCTTTGTTCTTCATCATCACCAACCCTTCTCCATCGCCAATTCCATGATGCTCCCCACCGGGAGTGAGTAATTCCTTCGTAGGCTCGCTGGTCAGTGATGAGTTGGATGAGATTCATCATGTAACCGAGTTAGTTTTGATAGGGCTTGATCCCTTGTATCCACTATGTTCTAAGATTGATGTTGCTATGACTTTGCCATGCTTAATGCTTGTCACTTTGGGCCCGGGTGCCATGATTTCAGATCTGAACCGTTTATGTTATCACCATTATCTCCATGTTCTATATCCGATCTTGCAAGTTATAGTCACCTACTACGTGTTATGATCCGGCAACCCCGGAGTGACAATAGTCGGGACCACTCTCGGTATGACGGTAGTTTGAGGGGTTCATGTATTCACCGTGTGTTAATGCTTTGTTCCGGTTCTCTATTAAAAGGAGGCTTAATATCCCTTAGTTTCCGATAGGACTCCACTGCCACGGGAGGGTAGGACAAAAGATGTCATGCAAGTTCTTTCCATAAGCACGTATGACTATTTACGGAATACATGCCTACATTATATTGATGAATTGGAGCTAGTGCCGTATCACCCTAGGTTATAACTGTCTTCATGATGAATATCATCCAACAAGTCACCGATTCAATGCCTACGAATTTATCCTATATTGTTCTTGCTAAGTTACTACTGCTATCGTTGTTGTTGCACTTGTTACAAAACTACTGCTATCACTATTACTGTTACCATTGCTACTGCTACTATTATCAAAACTATCATATTACTTTGCTACTGATCACATTGCTGCAGATAATTAATCTCCATGTGTGGTTGAATTGACAACTCAACTGCTAATACCTTCAAATATTCTTTGGCTCCCCTTGTGTCGAATCTATAAATTTGGGTTGAATACTCTACCCTCGAAAACTGTTGCGATCCCCTATACTTGTGGGTTATCAAGACCTTTTCTGGAGCTGTTGCCAGGGAGCATAGCTATATTTGTTGAGTCACTTGGGATTATTATCATGTTATCACTATGAAGAATCTGAAGGATGCTAAGACTAAGATTTTTCCCTCAAAGATGAGGGGAAGTAAGGAACTGCCATCCAGTTCTGCTTTAGATTCACCTTCTATTATAAGTAAACTTGCAACACCACCACATGCTATTAATTCTGATATGTCGCTAGTTGTTGATGATGCTACTTCTGCTATGAATAATGCTTATGATGATGCTAGTACCTTGCTTGATAATGATGATGTGCCACTTGGTGAATTTCCTAATAAACAAATTGCTAGAGTAATACAACATGCTGTTGTTGAATCTGATGATGAGCTTGAAACTGAAACTCCTGAAACACCTGCTAGAACTAGCCTTCCTAGATATGAATTGCCTAAGGTACCAGAAGGTTACGTTATGAATGAGGAGAAAACTAGAGATATTCTTGCTTGGAGAGATAGAGATGATCTAGAGAAATTATTATGCAAGTATAAAGAAAAATTCTGAATGCTAGAATGAAATATGATCCTAAGTTTTCTACCTCACCTATCTTTATTGATGATAAGGATTATGAATTCTGTATCGCCCCAGAGTTAATTACTTTGGTTGAATATGATCCTTTCGATGGTTATGAAACTGAAACTGTTGTGGCACATCTTACTAAGTTGAATGACATAGCCACCCTTTTTACTCATGATGAGAAGACTCTCTATTACTTTATTCTCAAATTATTTCCGTTCTCATTAAAGGGTGATGCTAAAGCTTGGTACAACACTCTTGCCCCTGGTTGCATGCGTAGTTCCAAGGATATGATTTATTACTTCTCTGAAAAATATTTCCCTGCTCATAAGAAACAAGCTGCTTTACAGGAAATATTTAACTTTGTGCAAATTAAAGAAGAGATCCCCCCACAAGCTTGGGGGAGGCTTTGCCAGTTACTTAATGCTTTGCCTGATCATCCTTTTAAGAAAAATGAAATACTTGATATATTCTATAATGGACTAATCGATGCTTCTAGGGATTTCCTAGATAGTTGTGCTGGTTGTTTTTTTCAAGGAACGAACTGTTGGACAAGCTGAAGAATTATTGAACAATATATTGAAAAATTATGATGATTGGACTCTTCCTGAACCACTGCCTAAACCCACTTCGAAGAAGAGGGGTATATTATATCTCACTCCTGAAGATATGCAAGAGGCAACGAAATATATGAAGGAAAAAGGTATTAAAGCTGAGGATGTTAAAAATTTACCTCCTAATGAAGAAATACATGGACTTAATACACCACCACTACCTAAGGTGGTAGAAGTAAATTCTCTTATGAAGTTCAGTGATAATGATAATCCTCACAATATGCACCCTAGACAATGACTTTATGAGTTTGAAAACTACATTAGGAAACAAGATCACTTCAATGCAAATATGATGAAACAATTAAAATACAATTCTGATATGATTGCTCGCTTGAGTGACTTCTTATTTGGAATCTCAAATGATGTTAGAGGTGTTGGAAAGCATGCTTCTATGGTTCAAACACAATTATAACAAGTTACGAAATCACAAAGAGAATTGCTAGATGCAATAATTAATAATATACATGACTTTGCTGTTAGAGTTGCAACTAGAGGAGGTAAAATGACTCAGGAACCACTTTATCCTGAGGGACACCAAAAAATAATTGAACATCATTCACAAAGGAACAACACCACTACACCCAGTCCTTCTAAAAAGTAAGAAGAAAAATGATAGGACTTCACATGCTTCTAGTGAACCTGAAGTAGAAAAACCTCCTGATAATGATAATGAAACTTCTATCTCTGATGTTGAAACTCGGTCTGGTAATGAACATCCACCATACGTACCTATTATGGCATTTCCATAGCCATTCCGAGATATATTGCCATGCAACTTTCCACTGTTCTGTTATTATGACACGCTTCATCATTGTCATATTACTTTGCATGATCATGTAGTGGACATCGTATTTGTGGCAAAGCCACCATTCATAATTCTTTCATACATGTCACTCTTGATTCATTGTGTATCCCGGCACTCCGCCGGAGGCATTCACATAGAGTCATATTTTGTTCTAAGTACTGAGTTGTAATTCTTGAGTTGTAAGTAAATAAAGTGTGATGATCATCATTATTAGAGCATTGTCCCAAGTGAGGAAAGGATGATGGAGACTATGATTCCCCCACAAGTCGGGATGAGACTCCGGACAAAAGAAAAGAAAAGAAAAAGAGGCCATAAAAAAGGAGAAAAGGCCCAAATAAAAAATAAGAGAAAAAGAGGGAAGGGACAATGTTACTATCCTTTCACCACCTTGTGCTTCAAAGTAGCACCAAGATCTTCATGATAGAGAGTTTCCTATGTTGTCACCTTCATATACTAGTGGGAATTTCACATTATAGAACTTGGCTTGTATATTCCAATGATGGGCTTCCTCAAAACGCCCTAGGTCTTCATGAGCAAGCAAGTTGGATGCACACCCACTTAGTTTCTTTTGTTGAGCTTTCATACACTTGTAGCTCTAGTGCATCCATTGCATGGCAATCCCTACTCACTCACATTGATATTTATTAATGGGCATATCCATAGCCCGTTGATAGGCCTAGTTGATGTGATACTATCTTCTCCTTTTTGTCTTCTCCACAACCACCATTCTATTCCACCTATAGTGCTAAATCCATGGCTCACGCTCATATATTGCGTGAAGATTGAAATTTTTTGAGAACATCAAAAGCATGAAACAATTGCTTGGCTTGTCATCGGGGTTGTGCATGATTTAAATATTTTGTGTGGTGAAGATAGAGCATAGCCAGACTATATGATTTTGTAGGGATAACTTTCTTTGGCCATGTCATTTTGAGAAGACATGATTGCTTAGTTAGTATGCTTGAAGTATTACTATCTTTATGTCAATATTAAACTTTTATCTTGAATCTTTCGGATCTGAATATTCATGCCACAATAAAGAGATTTACATTGAGAATATGCTAGAAAGCATTCCACATCAAAAAAAATCTGTTTTTATCATTTACCTACTCGAGGACGAGCAGGAATTAAGCTTGGGGATGCTGATACGTCTCCAACGTATCTATAATTTTTTATTGTTCCATGATATTATATATTCTGTTTTGGATGTTAATGGGCTTTATTTTACACTTTTATATTATTTTTGGGACTAACCTATTAACCCAAGGCCCAGTGCAAATTGCTGTTTTTTTGCCTATTTCTGTGTTTCGCAGAAAAGGAATATCAAACGAAATCCAAACGGAATGAAACCTTCGGGAGAGTTATTTTTGGAACAAACGTGATCCAGGGGACTTGGAGTGGACGTCAAGAAACAATCAAGGAGGCCACGATGCAGGGGGCGTGCCTACCCCCCCAGAGCGCGCCTTCCACCCTCGTGGGCCCCTTGTTGCTCCACAGACATACTTCTTCCTCATATATATATATATTCATATACCCCGAAAACATCCAGGAGCACCACGAAACCCTATTTCCACTGCCGCAACCTTATGTACCCAAGAGATCCCATCTTGGGGCCTTTTTCGAAGCTCCGTCGGAGGGGGCATCGATTACGGAGGGCCTCTACATCAACTCCATGTCCTCTCCGGTGATGTGAGAGTAGTTTACTTCAGACCTTCGTGAAGGAAATATGCCCTAGAGGCAATAATAAAGTTATTATTTATTTCCTTATATCATGATAAATGTTTATTATTCATGCTAGAATTGTGTGAATACATAGACAAACAAAGTGTCACTAGTATGCCTCTACTTGACTAGCTCGTTAATCGAAGATGGTTATGTTTCCTAACCATAGACATGAGTTGTCATTTGATTAATAGGATCACATCATTAGGAGAATGATGTGATTGACATGACCCATTCCATTAGCTTAGCACCCGATCGTTTAGTATGTTGCTATTGCTTTCTTCATGACTTATACATGTTCCTATGACTATGAGATTATGCAACTCCCGTTTACCGAAGGAACACTTTGTGTGCTACCAAATGTCACAACGTAACTGGGTGACTATAAAGGTGCTCTACAGGTGTCTCCAAAGGTACATGTTGGGTTGGCATATTTCGAGATGAGGATTTGTCGCTCCGGTTGTCGGAGAGGTATCTCTGGGCCCTCTCGGTAATACACATCACTTAAGCCTTGCAAGCAATGCAACTAATAAGTTAGTTGCAAGATGATGTATTATGGAACGAGTAAAGAGACTTGCCGGTAACGAGATTGAACTAGGTATTGAGATACCGACGATCGAATCTCGGGCAAGTAACATACCGATGACAAAGGGAACAACGTATGTTTTTATGCGGTCTGACCGATAAAGATCTTCGTAGAATATGTAGGAGCCAATATGAGCATCCAGGTTCCGCTATTAGTTATTGACCGGAGACGTGTCTCGGTCATGTCTACATTGTTCTCGAACCCGTAGGGTCCGCACGCTTAACGTTACGATGACAGTTTCATTATGAGTTTATATATTTTGATGTACCGAAGGTTGTTCGGAGTCCCGGATGTGATCACGGACTTGACAAGTCGTCTCGAAATGGTTGAGACATAAAGATCGATATATTGGACGACTATATTTGGACACCAAAAAGGTTCCGGGTAAGATTGGGACAATACCGGATCACCGGGAGGTTATCGGAACCCCCCGGGAGGTATATGGGCCTTATTGGGCCTTAGTGGAAAGGATGGGAAAGGAGCAAGGGAGGGGGCGCCCCCCCCCCCAAGCCCAATCTGAATTGGGAGGGGGCCGGCCCCCCTTTCCTTCCTCCCTCCTTCCTCTTCCTTCCCTCTCCTACTCCTAATAGGAAAAAGGGTAGTCCTACTCCCGGTGGGAGTTGGACTCCCCCCTTGGGCGCGCCACCCTCCTTGGCCGGCCCCCTCCTCCACTCCTTTATATACAAGGGCAAGGGGGCACCCCAGAGACACAACAATTGATCATTGATCTCTTAGCCGTGTGCGGTGCCCCCCTCCACCATAATCCCCGATAATATTGTAGCGGTGCTTAGGCGGAGCCCTGCGACGGTAGAACGTCAAGATCGTCACCACGCCGTCGTGCTGACGGAACTCATCCTCGACACTTTGCTGGATCGGAGTCCGGGGATCGTCATCGAGCTGAACGTGTGCAAAAACTTGGAGGTGCCATAGTTTCGGTGCTTGATCGGTCGGGCCGTGAAGACGTACGACTACATCAACCGCATTGTTATAACGCTTCCTCTTCCGGTCTACGAGGGTACGTAGACAACACTCTCCCCTCTCGTTGTTGTGCATCACCATGATCTTGCGTGTGCGTAGGAATTTTTTTGAAATTACTACAATAGTGGCATCCGAGCCTAGGTTTTATGTGTTGATGTTATATGCACGAGTAGAACACAAGTGAGTTGTGGGCGATATAAGTCATACTGCTTACCAGCATGTCATACTTTGGTTCGGCGGTATTGTTGGATGAAGCGGCCCGGACCGACATTACGCGTACGCTTACGCGAGACTGGTTCTACTGACGTGCTTTGCACTCAGGTGGCTGGCGGGTGTCAGTTTCTCCAACTTTAGTTGAACCGAGTGTGGCTACGCCCGGTCCTTGCGAAGGTTAAAACAACACTAACTTGACAAACTACCGTTGTGGTTTTTGATGCGTAGGTAAGATTGGTGCTTGCTAAGCCCGTAGCAGCCACGTAAAACTTGCAACAAACAAAGTAGAGCATGTCTAACTTGTTTTTGCAGGGCATGTTGTGATGTGATATGGTCAAGGCATGATGCTAAATTTTATTGTATGAGATGATCATGTTTTGTAACCAAGTTATCGGCAACTGGCAGGAGCCATATGGTTGTCGCTTTATTGTATGCAATGCAATTGCCCTGTAATGCTTTACTTTATCACTAAGCGGTAGCGATAGTCGTAGAAGCATAAGATTGGCGAGACGACAACGATGCTACGATGGAGATCAAGGTGTCGCGCCGGTGACGATGGTGATCATGACGATGCTTCGGAGATGGAGATCACAAGCACAAGATGATGATGGCCATATCATATCACTTATATTGATTGCATGTGATGTTTATCTTTTATGCATCTTATCTTGCTTTGATTGACGGTAGCATTATAAGATGATCTCTCACTAAATTTCAAGATAAAAGTGTTCTCCCTGAGTATGCACCGTTGCCAAAGTTCGTCGTGCCCAGACACCACGTGATGATCGGGTGTGATAAGCTCTACGTCCATCTACAACGGGTGCAAGCCAGTTTTGCACACGCAGAATACTCAGGTTAAACTTGACGAGCCTAGCATATGCAGATATGGCCTCGGAACACTGAGACTGAAAGGTCGAGCGTGAATCATATAGTAGATATGATCAACATAGTGATGTTCACCATTGAAAACTACTCCATTTCACGTGATGATCGGTTATGGTTTAGTTGATTTGGATCACGTGATCACTTAGATGATTAGAGGGATGTCTATCTAAGTGGGAGTTCTTAAGTAATATGATTAATTGAACTTTAATTTATCATGAACTTAGTCCTGGTAGTATTAGCATATCTATGTTGTAGATCAATAGCTCACGATGTTGCTCCCCGTTTAATTTTTATATGTTCCTAGAGAAAACTAAGTTGAAAAATGTTAGTAGCAATGATGCGGATTGGATCCGTGATCTGAGGATTATCCTCATTGCTGCACAGAAGAATTATGTCCTTGATGCACCGCTAGGTGACAGACCTATTGCAGGAGCAGATGCAGACGTTATGAACGTTTGGCTAGCTCAATATGATGACTACTTGATAGTTTAGTGCACCATGCTTAACGGCTTAGAATCGGGACTTCAAAGACGTTTTGAACGTCATGGACCATATGAGATGTTCCAGGAGTTGAAGTTAATATTTCAAGCAAATACCCGAGTTGAGAGATATGAAGTCTCCAACAAGTTCTATAGCTAAAAGATGGAGGAGAATAGCTCAAGCAGTGAGCATGTGCTCAGATTGTCTGGGTACTACAATCGCTTGAATCAAGTGGGAGTTAATCTTCCAGATAAAATAGTGATTGACAGAATTCTCTAGTCACCATCACCAAGTTAGTAGAACTTCGTGATGAACTATAATATGCAAGGGATAACGGAAACGATTCCCAAGCTCTTCGTGATGCTGAAATCGACGAAGGTAGAAATCAAGAAAAGCATCAAGTGTTGATGGTAAACAAAACCACTAGTTTCAAGTAAAGGGACAAAGGGAAGAAAGGGGAACTTCAAGAAGAACGGCAAGCAAGTTGCTGCTCAAGTGAAAAACCCAAGTCTGGACCTAAGCCTGAAACTGAGTGCTTCTACTGCAAAGGGACTGGTCATTGGAAGCGGAACTACCCCAAGTATTTGGCGGATAAGAAGGATGGCAAAGTGAACAAAGGTATATTTGATATACAGATTATTGATGTGTATTTTACTAGTGTTCGTAGCAACCCCTCGGTATTTGATACTGGTTCAGTTGCTAAGAGTAGTAACTCAAAACGGGAGTTGCAGAATGAACAAAGACTAGTTAAGGGTGAAGTGACGATGTGTGTTGGAAGTGGTTCCAAGATTGATATGATCATCATCGCACACTCCCTATACTTTCGGGATTAGTGTTGAACCTAAATAAGTGTTATTTGGTGTTTGCGTTGAGCATGAATATGATTTGATCATGTTTATTGCAATATGGTTATTCATTTAAGTAAGAGAATAAATTGTTGTTCTGTTTACATGAATAAAACCTTATATGGTTACACACCCAATGAAAATGGTTCGTTGGATCTCGATCGTAGTGATACACATATTCATAATATTGAAACCAAAAGATGCAAAGTTAATAATGATAGTGCAACTTATTTGTGGCACTGCCGTTTAGATCATATTGGTGTAAAGCGCATGAAGAAAATCCATGCTGATGGGCTTTTGGAATCACTTGATGATGAATCAGTTGATGCTTGCGATCCATGCCTCATGGGCAAGATGACTAAGACTCCGTTCTCCGGAACAATGGAGCAAGCAACAGATTTGTTGGAAATCATACATACTGATGTATGTGGTCCGATGAATACTGAGGCTCGCGACAGGTATCATTATTTTCTGATCTTCACATATGATTTGAGCAGATATGAGTATATCTACTTGATGAAACACAAGTCTGAAAAACATTTGAAAAGTTCGAAGAATTTCAGAGTGAAGTGGAGAATCATCGTAACAAAAATAAAAGTTTCTATGATATGATCGCAGAAGGGAAATATTTGAGTTACGAGTTTGGCCTTCAGTTAAAATAATGTGAAATAGTTTCACTACTCACGCCACCTGGAACACCACAGTGTAATGGTGTGTCCGAATGTCGTAACCGTACTTTATTAGATATGGTGCGATCTATGATGTCTCTTACGATTTACCACTATCGTTTTGGGGTTATGCATTAGAGACAGCTACATTCACGTTAAATAGGGCACCATCTAAATCCGTTGAGACGACACCGTATGAACTATGGTTTGGCAAGAAACCTAAGCTGTCGTTTCTTAAAGTTTGAGGTTGCAATGCTTATGTGAAAAAGTTTCAACCTGATAAGCTCAAACCCAAATCGGAGAAGTGCATCTTCATAGGATACCCAAAAGAAAATGTTGGGTACACCTTCTATCACAGATCCGAAGGCAAGATATTCATTGCTGAGAATGGATCCTTTCTAGAGAAGGAGTTTCTCTCGAAAGAAGTGAGTGGGAGGAAAGTAGAACTTGATGAGGTAACTGTACCTGCTCCCTTATTGGAAAGTAGTTCATCACAGAAATCTGTTCCTGTGACTACTACACCAATTAGTGAGGAAGCTAATGATGATGATCATGTAACTTCAGATCAAGTTACTACCGAACCTCGTAGGTAAACCAGAGTGAGATCCGCACCAGAGTGGTACGGTAATCCTGTTCTGGAGGTCATGTTACTTGACCATGACGAGCCTACGAACTATGAGGAAGCGATGATGAGCCCAGATTCCACGAAATGGCTTGAGGCCATGAAATCTGAGATGAGATCCATGTATGAGAACAAAGTATGGACTTTGATTGACTTGCCCATTGATCGGCGAGCCATTGAGATTAAATGGATCTTCAAGAGGAAGACGGACGCTGATAGTAGTGTTACTATCTACAAAGCTAGAATTGTCGCAAAAGGTTTTCGACAAGTTCAAGGTGTTGACTACGATGAGAGTTTCTCACTCGTATCTATGCTTAAGTCTGTCCGAATCATGTTAGCAATTGCCGCATTTTATGAAATCTGGCAAATGGATAAACAAAACTGCATTCCTTAATGGATTTATTAAAGAAGAGTTGTATATGATGCAACCAGAAGGTTTTGTCAATCCTAAAGGTACTAACAAAATATGCAAGCTCCAGCGATCCATCTATGGACTGGTGCAAGCATCTCGGAGTTGGAATATACGCTTTGATAAGTTGATCAAAGCATATAGTTTTATACAGACTTGTGGTGAAGCCTGTATTTACAAGAAAGTGAGTGGGAGCACTACAACATTTCTGATAAGTATATGTGAATGACATATTGTTGATCGGAGATAATGTAGAATTATTCTGCAAAGCATAAAGGAATGTTTGAAAGGAGTTTTTTCAAAGAAAGACCTCGGTGAAGCTGCTTACATATTGAGCATCAAGATCTATAGAGATAGATCAAGACGCTTGATAAGTTTTTCAATGAGTACATACCTTGACAAGATTTTGAAGTAGTTCAAAATGGAACAGTCAAAGAAGGAGTTCTTGCCTGTGTTACAAGGTGTGAAGTTGAGTAAGACTCAAAACCCGACCACGGCAGAAGATAGAGAGAGAATGAAAGTCATTCCCTATGCCTCAGCCATAGGTTCTATAAAGTATGCCATGCTGTGTACCAGACCTATTGTATACCCTGCCCTGAGTTTGGCAAGGGAGTACAATAGTGATCTAGGAGTAGATCACTGGACATTGGTCAAAATTATCCTTAGTGGAATAAGGATATGTTTCTCGATTATGGAGGTGACAAAAGGTTCGTCGTAAAGGGTTACGTCGATGCAAGTTTTGACACTGATCCAGATGACTCTAAGTCTCAATCTGGATACATATTGAAAGTGGGAGCAATTAGCTAGAGTAGCTCCATGCAGAGCATTGTTGACATAGAAATTTGCAAAATACGTACGAATCTGAATGTGGCAGACCCGTTGACTAAACTTCTCTCACAAGCAAAACATGATCACACCTTAGTACTCTTTGGGTGTTAATCACATAGAGATGTGAACTAGATTATTGACTCTAGTAAACCCTTTGGGTGTTGGTCACATGACGATGTGAACTATGGGTGTTAATCACATGGTGATGTGAACTATTGATGTTAAATCACATGCCGATGTGAACTAGATTATTGACTAGTGCAAGTGGGAGACTGAAGGAAATATGCCCTAGAGGCAATAATAAAGTTATTATTTATTTCCTTATATCATGATAAATGTTTATTATTCATGCTAGAATTGTATTAACCGGAAACGTAATACTTGTGCGAATACATAGACAAACAAAGTGTCACTAGTATGCCTCTACTTGACTAGCTCGTTAATCGAAGATGGTTATGTTTCCTAACCATAGACATGAGTTGTCATTTGATTAATGGGATCACATCATTAGGAGAATGATGTGATTGACATGACCCATTCCATTAGCTTAGCACCCGATCGTTTAGTATGTTGCTATTGCTTTCTTCATGACTTATACATGTTCCTATGACTATGAGATTATGCAACTTCCGTTTACCGGAGGAACACTTTGTGTGCTACCAAACGTCACAACGTAACTGGGTGATTATAAAGGTGCTCTACAGGTGTCTCCAAAGGTACATGTTGGGTTAGCGTATTTCGAGATTAGGATTTACCGCTTCTCGGTAATACACATCACTTAAGCCTTGCAAGCAATGCAACTAATAAGTTAGTTGCAAGATGATGTATTACAGAACGAGTAAAGAGACTTGCCGGTAACGAGATTGAACTAGGTATTGAGATACCGACGATCGAATCTCGGGCAAGTAACATACTGATGACAAAGGGAACAACCTATGTTGTTATGCGGTCTGACCGATAAAGATCTTCGTAGAATATGTAGGAGCCAATATGAGTATCCAGGTTCCACTATTGGTTATTGACCGGAGACGTGTCTCGGTCATGTCTACATTGTTCTCGAACCCGTAGGGTCCGCACGCTTAACGTTATGATGACAGTTTCATTATGAGTTTATATATTTTGATGTATCGAAGGTTGTTCGGAGTCCCGGATATGATCACGGACTTGACAAGTCATCTCAAAATGGTCGAGACATAAATATCAATATATTGGACGACTATATTTGGACACCGGAAAGGTTCCGGGTAAGATTGGGACAATACCGGATCACCGGGAGGTTATCGGAACCCCCCGGGAGGTATATGGGCCTTATTGGGCCTTAGTGGAAAGGAGGGGAAAGGAGCATGAGAGGGGGCGCCCCCAAGCCCAATCCGAATTGGGAGGGGCCCGCCCCCCTTTCCTTCCTCCCTTCTTCCTCTTCCTTCCCTCTCCTACTCCTAATAGGAAAAAGGGGAGTCCTACTCCCGGTGGGAGTTGGACTCCCCCCCTTGGGCGCGCCACCCTCCTTGGCCGGCCCCTCCTACACTCCTTTATATACGGGGGCAAGGGGGCACCCCAGAGACACAACAATTGATCATTGATCTCTTAGCCGTGTGCGGTGCCCCCCTCCACCATAATCCTCGATAATATTGTAGCGGTGCTTAGGCGAAGCCCTGCGATGGTAGAACATCAAGATTGTCACCACGCCGTCGTGCTGACGGAACTCATCCCCGACACTTTGCTGGATCGGAGTCCGGGATCGTCATCGAGCTGAAAGTGTGCAAAAACTCGGAGGTGCCGTAGTTTCTGTGCTTGATCGGTCGGGCCGTGAAGACGTATGACTACATCAACCGCGTTGTTATAATGCTTCCGCTTCCGGTCTACGAGGGTACGTAGACAACACTCTCCCCTCTCGTTGCTGTGCATCACCATGATCTTGCGTGTGCATAGGAATTTTTTTGAAATTACTACGTTCCCCAACACTTCGGGTCCATAGCTAGTTGCTAGATGGCTTTTTCTCTCTCTTTGGATCTCAATACAATGTTCTCCTCAATCTTTGTGGAGATCTATTCGATGTAACTCTTTTTGCGGTGTGTTTGTCGAGATCCGATGAATTGTGGGTTTATGATCAAGTCTATCTATGAACAATATTTGAATCTTCTCTGAATTCTTTTATGCGTTATTGGTTATCTTTGCAAGTCTCTTCGAATTATCAGTTTGGTTTGGCCTACTAGATTGATCTTTCTTGCAATGGGAGAAGTGCTTAGCTTTGGGTTCAATCTTGCGGTGCTCGATCCGAGTGACAGAAAGGGAAAAAACACATATTGTATTGTTGCCATCGAGGATAAAAAGATGGGGTTTATATCATATTGCTTGAGTTTATCCCTCTACACAATGTCATCTTACCTAATGCGTTACTCTATTCTTATGAACTTAATACTCTAGATGCATGCTGGATAGCGGTCGATGTGTGGAGTAATAGTAGTAGATGCAGGCAGGAGTCGGTCTACTTGTCACGGACGTGATGCCTATATTCATGATCATGCCTAGATATTCTCATAACTATGCTCAATTCTATCAATTGCTCAACAGTAATTCGTTCACCCACCGTAATACTTATGCTATCTTGAGAGAAGCCACTAGTGAAACCTATGGCCCCCGAGTCTATTCTCCATCATATAAGTTTCCAATCTATTTTACTTTGCAATTTTTATTTCAATCTATATCGTAAAAATACCAAAAATATTTATCTTATCATTATCATATCTATCAGATCTCACTCTCGTAAGTGACCGTGAAGGGATTGACAACCCCTTTATCGCGTTGGTTGCGAGGTTCTTATTTGTTTGTGTAGGTACGAGGAACTTGCGTGTGGCCTCCTACTGGATTGATACCTTGGTTCTCAAAAACTGAGGGAAATACTTATGCTACTTTGCTGTATCACCCTTTCATCTTCAAGGGAAAACCAACGCAGTGCTCAAGAGGTAGCAAGAAGGATTTCTGGCGCCATTGCCGGGGAGTCTACGCACAAGTCAAGACATACCAAGTACCCATCACAAAATGTTATCCCTCGCATTACATTATTTGCCATTTGCCTCTCGTTTTCCTCTCCCCCACTTCACCCTTGCCGTTTTATTCGCCCTCTTTCTCCGTTCCCCTTCTCTTTTCTAGTTCGTCTCTTTTTGCTCGTTTCTTGTTTGCTTGCATGTTGGATCGCTTGCTTGTCATGATGGCTCAAGATAATACTAAATTGTGTGACTTTGCCAATACCAACAACAATGATTTTATTATCACTCCGATTGCTCCTCTTACCGATGCTGAATCTTGTGAAATTAATGCTACTTTGCTGAATCTTGTCATGAAAGATCAATTTGCCGGCCTTCCTAGTGAAGATGCCGCTACCCATCTTAATAACTTTGTTGATTTATGTGATATGCAAAATAAGAAAGATGTGGACAATGATATTGTTAAACTGAAGCTATTTCCGTTTTCGCTTAGAGATCATGCTAAATCTTGGTTTTCGTCTTTGCCTAAAAATAGTATTGATTCATGGAATAAGTGCAAAGATGCTTTTATCTCTAAGTATTTTTCTCCTGCTAAGATCATCTCTCTTAGGAATGATCTTATGAACTTTAAACAACTAGATCATGAGCATGTTGCACAATCTTGGGAAAGGATGAAATTAATGATCTATAATTGCCCTACTCATGGTTTGAATCTTTGGATGATTATACAATTTTTTTTATGCTGGATTGAATTTTGCTTCTAGAAATCTTTTAGACTCAGCCGCGGGAGGTACTTTTATGGAAATCACTTTAGGAGAATACTAAACTCCTAAATAATATTATGGTTAATTATTCTCAATGGCACACTGAAAGATCTACTAGTAAAAAGGTGCATGCAATAGAAGAAATTAATGTTTTGAGTGGAAAGATGGATGAACTTATGAAATTGTTTGCTAATAAGAGTGTTCCTTGTGATCCTAATGATGTGCCTTTGTCTACTTTGATTGAGAATAATAATGAATCTATGGATGTGAATTTTGTTGGTAGGAACAATTTTGGTAATAACGCGTATAGAGGTAATTTTAATCCTAGGCCGATTCCTAGCAATTCCTCTAATAATTATGGTAATTCCTACAACAACTCTTATGCAAATTATAATAAGGTATCCTCTGATTTTGAATCTAATATCAAAGAATTTATTAGTTCGCAAAAGAGTTTGAATGCTTTGATTGAAGAAAAATTATCTAAGATTGATGAGTTGGCTAGGAACGTGGATAGGATTTCTCTTGATGTTGATTCTTTGAAACTTAGATCTATCCCACCTAAGCATGATATCAATGAGTCTCTCAAAGCCATGAGAATTTCCATTGATGAGTGCAAAGAAAGAACCGCTAGGATGCGTGCTAAGAAAGATTGCTTTGTGAAAGTGTGTTCTTCTAGTTTCCGTGATAATAATGATGAAGATCTAAAAGTTATTGATGTGTCTCCTATTAAATCTTTGTTTTGCAATATGAATCTTGATAATGATGGGACTGGAGATGAGTCAACTTTAGTTAGAAGGCGTCCCAATGATTCGGAGTTTTTAGATCTTGATGCAAAAATTGATAAAAGTGGGATTGGAGAGGTCAAAACTTTGGATAGCAATAAACCCATTATTTTGGATTTCAAGGAATTTAATTATGATAATTGCTCTTTGATAGATTGTATTTCCTTGTTACAATCCGTGCTCAATTCTCCGCATGCTTATAGTCAAAATAATGCTTTTACCAAACACACCGTTGATGCTTTGATGCAATCTTATGAAGAAAAACTTGAATTGGAAGTTTCTATCCATAGAAAAATTTATGATGAGTGGGAACCTACTATTAAAATTAAAATTAAATATCATGAATGCTTTGCTTTGTGTGATTTGGGCGCTAGTGTTTCCACGATTCCAAAAACTTTGTGTGATTTGCTAGGTTTCCGTGAATTTGATGATTACTCTTTAAACTTGCATCTTGCGGATTCCAGCATTAAGAAACCTATGGGAAGAATTAATGATGTTCTTATTGTTGCAAATAGGAATTATGTGCCCATAGATTTCATTGTCCTTTATATAGATTGCAATTCTTCATGTCCTATTATTCTTGGTAGACCTTTCCTTAGAACGATTGGTGCAATTATTGATATGAAAGAAGGGAATATTAGATTCCAATTTCCATTAAGGAAAGGCATGGAACATTTTCCTAGAAAGAAAATTAAAATTACCTTATGAATCTATTATGAGAGCCACTTATGGATTGCCTACCAAAGATGGCAATACCTAGATCTATCCTTGCTATTATGCCTAGCTAGGGGCGTTAAACGATAGCGCTTGTTGGGAGGCAACCCAATTTTATTTTTTTCCTTGCTTTTTGATTCTGTTTAGTAATAAATAAATAATCTAGCCTATGTTTAGATGTGGTTTTATGCTTTTAATTAGTGTTTGTGCCAAGTAGAACCTTTGGGAAGACTTGGGGAAAGTCTTTGTGATCTTGCTGTAAAAAACAGAAACTTTAGGGCTCACGAGAATTGCTACCATTTTTTATTGAAGGGCGCTATTTAGTTAATTATTTTTGCAGATGATTAATAGATACATTCCTCACGTACATCAATTTATTTTACAATTTTTGGGTTCCAGAAGTAGTCGAAACCTACAGATTACTACAGACTGTTCTGTTTTTGACAGATTCTGTTTTTCGTGTGTTGTTTGCTTATTTTGATGAATATGGCTAGTGGTAGAGTTTATGAACCATCGAGAAGTTGGAATATAGTAGGTTTAATACCAATATAAATAAATAATGAGTTCACTACAGTACCTTGAAATGGTAGTTTGTTTTCTTTTACTAACGGAGCTCATGAGATTTTCTATTTGAGTTTTGTGTTGTGAAGTGTTCAAGTTTTGGGTAAGGATTTGATGGATTATGGAACAAGGGGTGGAAAGAGCCTAAGCTTGGGGATGCCCAAGGCACCCCAAGGTAAATCCAAGGACAACCAAAAGCCTAAGCTTGGGTATGCCTCGGAAGGCATCCCCTCTTTTGTCTTCGTCCATCGGTAATTTTACTTGGAGCTATATTTTTATTCACCACATGATATGTGTTTTTCTTGGAGCGTCTTGTAAGATTTTAGTATTTGATTTTTAGTTTACCACAATCATCCTTGCTGTACACACCTTTTGGGAGAGACACACATAAATTGGAATTTGTTAGAATACTCTATGTGCTCTAGATAATTTTGCTCTAGTGCTTCACTTATATCTTTTTAGAGCACGTCGGTGGTTCTATTTTATAGAAATAAATGATCTCTCATGCTTCACTTATATTATTTTGAGAGTTCTTTAGAATAGTATGGTAATTTTCTTTGGGTATGAATTTAGTCCTAATATAATAGGCATCATAGATCGGTATAATAAAAACTATCATACAAAAAGTGCATTGGATATTATAAGAAGTTTCATACTTGAAATTTTTTTTGAGAGATGAAGATGGTGATATTAGAGTCATGCTAGTTTAGTAGTTGTGGATTTGAGAAATACTTGTGTTAAACTTTCTGATTCCCGTAGCATGCACGTACGGTGAACCGTTATGTGATGAAGTCGGAGCATGATTTATTTATTGATTGTCTTCCTTATGAGTGGCGGTCGGGGACGAGCGATGGTCTTTCCCTACCAATATATCCCCCTAGGAGCATGCACATAGTACTTTGTTTCGATAACTAATAGGTTTTTGCAATAAGTATGTGAGTTCTTTATGACTAATGATGAATCCATGGATTATACGCACTCTCACCCTTCCACCATTGCTAGCCTCTCTAATACCGCGCACCTTTCACCGGCATCACACCCACCATATACCTTCCTCAAAACAGCCACCATACCTACCTATTATGGCATTTCCATAGCCATTCTGAGATATATTGCCATGCAACTTTCCACCGTTCCGTTATTATGACATGCTTCACCATTGTCATATTGCTTTGCATGATCATGTAGTTGCCATCGTATTTGTGGCAAAGCCACCATTCATAATTCTTTCATACATGTCACGCTTGATTCATTCCGTATCCCGGTACTCCGCCGGAGGCATTCACATAGAGTCATATTTTGTTCTAAGTATTGAGTTGTAATTATTGAGTTGTAAGTAAATAAAGTGTGATGATCATCATTATTAGAGCATTTTCCCAAGTGAGGAAAGGATGATGGAGACTATGATTTCCCCACAAGTCGGGATGAGACTCCAAACGAAAAAAAGAAAAGAAAAAGAGGCCATAAAAAAAGAGAAAAGGCCCAAATAATAAAAAGAGAGAAAAAGAGAGAAGGGACAATGTTACTATCCTTTTACCACACTTGTGCTTCAAAGTAGCACCATGATGCAGGCAGGAGTCGGTTTACTTGTCTCCGTGAGCCTCCATGCTTCTGATTGATTACCAAGCTAGGTCAAAAGCCTAAGCTTGGGGGAGTACGTGTTTTCCACCGACATTACATTCATGTTCACTTATTTAATCTGCCGGTGTTCACACTTATTCATTGTATCATCCATGTTTCGGTTTATTTTTCTTGCTTTCTTCTTATGTGTTTGAAAAACTTTAGAAAAACCAAAAATTAGTTGTAGTTAGTTTACCTTCTATGCATGCTTAGTTGTAGTACTAAAAAGAAAACCCAAAAAGATTTCCTTGTTCTTCTTTTGCTTGTTGGGAGCTTTCCCGTGTAAATAGTTTTTCTCGTTTTTGCTTTTCCCTTTTAATTGCTTGCTCAAGAAAACCAAAAACTCCAAAAACATTTCAATGTGTTTCTCTGAATTTATTTTATTTTTATTCGAGTCTTACCGAGGAGAAGACCACGATGAAAATGTTGAGTGGATCTCATATGAATAACAATTGATCTAATAAAGATCCCATTTTACCTTGTCTTCTCCTGTTGAATAAAATGTTTTGCAGATTCCAGCTTAGTCCACGGCACTCTTGCACTACTATTATTTTCACATCGTTCGGTCGTGCAAGTGAAAGGCAATAATGACGATATTCGATGAATTGGCCGTGGCAGAGAGAAATGGGTATGAACTCGACTTGTTTTGTTTGTGTAAATATGTTTAACCTAGTATCCGCGATTCAGCCCATTATGATTAAACATGTTTGGAATGACAAGTAGAGATTATAGTTTCTCATGCCATGCATAAGTAGCTGGGAGTGGATAATGATTTATCTTGGATATCAACATTGCGTTAAAATGATTGTGATGTAGTATGATCATATGGTATCCTCTCTGAATGTTCGAGTGGCTTGACTTGGCACATGTTCATGCATGTAGTTGAATCAAAACCAACATAGACTCTATGATATTTATGTTCATGGTGTTCATATCCTACTCATGCTAGTGTCCAATGTTACTTATGCATAATGCATGTTCATGACCATTGTTGCTCTCTAGCTGGCCACTTCTCAATCTAATTGCTAGCCTTTGCTTGTACTAAGTGGGAATTCTGCTTGTGCATCAAAAACCTTGAACCCAAAGTTATCCCAGATGAGTCCACCATACCTACTTATATGCGGTATTACCATGCCGTCCTAAGTAAATTTGCATGTGCCACCTCTAAAAACTTCTAAAAATATATCCTTTTTGTGTGCCTGGATTATTCATGGAATGACAGGAGGTGGTCGGTATCTTCCATGCTAAGTGGATTATTCTCAGGTCGAGTATTTATTCACTCACCATCGCACAAGAAAAGGGCGGTACTAGGGACACCCAGTCCCAAACTGCGAACAGAAAAAGCTTACAAATAATCAAACAAAAACTCCCAATGGACTCAAAACCTTTACTTTCATCACTTGGAAACCGCCACTAGCGTGCTTAGCATGGAAGATATTGATAACTGATGATCGTGAAATAAATGAGAAGGGTGCATGTCTCAAAATATCAATTACCTTTGTTTTAAAAACTTGAGCTCTGACACCTCTGCAAATCACTACTTCCCTCTGTGAAGGGACTATCTATTTACTTTTATGTTGTGTCATCACCTTCGAAAACAAGCGCTAGAACCTGAGAGCACTACTGTCATGACTTATGCATTGTGTGTAGCTAACGTTGGGTGCATCATGAATGGATCTTTTCTACCATGAATTACAATGTTTAGTCGCTGGTTGAACTTTGGAGGTGCTCTGCATTTATGTTTTGCGGTCTCAGAAAGGGCTAGCGAGATACCACTATTGTAATATTATATCATGGTTGTTTTGACAACTGTTTCTGTTTGAGATACCTTATTATTACTCGCTAGCTGATTATGTCATTGATATGAGTTAATCTAATCTTCAAGAGTTATTGTCGGCATGGTTAGTTATAATGTTGGATAAAAACCTGGGTGTTGTTTAAGCTTATTTATGCAAACAAGAGCAAAAGAGTTCGTAAAAGTTTTTCTTCTTCACTTTTAGTTTATCAACTGAATTGCTTGAGAACAAGCAAAGGTTTAAGCTTGGGGGAGTTGATACGTCTCCAACGTATCTACTTTTCCTAATGCTTTTCCTCTTGTTTTGGATTTTAATTTGCATGATTTGAATGAAACTAACCCCGGACTGACGTTGTTTTCAGCAGAACTACCATAGTGTTGTTTTTGTGCAGTAATAAAAGTTCTCGGAATGGAATGAAACTTTGAGAGGATTTATTATACAATAAACAAGAATTTCTGGAGCCAAGAAGCACCAGGCGGGGGCACCTGGGTGGGCACAACCCACCAGGGCGCGCCCCCCTCTTGGTGCGCCCAGGTGGGTTGTCCCCACCTGGTGGCCCTGCAGACCCTGAAACCGATGCTATATAATCCTATTTTCCAGAAAAAATTAGGGAGAAAGAATTATCATGATCCACGAGACGGAGCCACCGTCACCTCTTGTTCTTCATCGGGAGGCCAGACCTGGAATCCGTTTGAGGCTCCAGAGAGGGGGATCTTTGTTCTTCATCATCACCAACCCTTCCCCATCGCCAATTCCATGATGTTCCCCACCTGGAGTGAGTAATTCCTTCATAGGTTCGCTGGTCGGTGAGGAGTTGGATGAGTTTCATCATGTAATCGAGTTAGTTTTGTTAGGGCTTGATCCCTAGTATCCACTATGTTCTAAGATTGATGTTGCTATGACTTTGCCATGCTTAATGCTTGTCACTTTGGGCCCGGGGGCCATGATTTCAGATCTAAACCGTTTATGTTATCACCATTATCTCCATGTTCTAGATCCGATCTTGCAAGTTATAGTCACCTACTACGTGTTATGATCCGGCAACCCCGGAGTGACAGTAGTCGGGTCCACTCCTGGCGATGACCGTAGTTTGAGGAGTTCATGTATTCACCGTGTGTTAATGCTTTGTTCCTGTTCTCTATTAAAAGGTTGCCTTAATATACCTTAGTTAATGATAGGACCCCATTGCCACGGGAGGGTAGGACAAAAGATGTCATGCAAGTTCTTTCCATAAGCACGTATGACTATTTACGGAATACATGCCTACATTATATTGATGAACTGGAGCTAGTGCCGTATCGCCCTAGGTTATAACTATCTCATGATGAATATCATCCAAGAAGTCACTGATCCAATGCCTACGAATTTATCCTATATTGTTCTTGCTAAGTTACTACTGCTATCGTTACTGTTGCACCGGTTACAAAACTACTGCTATCACTGTTACCTTTACCATTGCCACTGCTACTATTATCAAAACTATCAAATTACTTTTCTATTGATCACGTTGCTGCAGATAATTAATCTCCAGGTGTGGTTGAATTGACAACTCAGCTGGTAATAACTTCAAATATTCTTTGCCCCCCCCCCTTGTGTGGAATCTATAAATTTGGGTTGAATACTCTACCCTCGAAAATTGTTGCGATCCCCTATACTTGTGGGTTATCATTGGTCAATGGAGTATATTCATTAAACAATCTAGTAACACCATATGTATTATTTGCATCTACACAAGGGGATTGGGCCGGGTATTCATGTTACCTTTGCAGATAGCAAACCCTAGATGACGATCTCTTCATAGAAAGAACATGCTAGAGACCGTTGGAAACTTTGTTCCCAATGGAGTCAACAAAAAGTGTTTTTGCACACGAACACGTCAACCTTGTACGCTCAACACTGAGTGTGATGCGCGGTAGCACGCAGCGCGATACGTAAGACAATCCGGCGGGCTCTGATACATCTCCAACATATCTATGATTTCTGATTGTTCCATGCTGTTATATTATCCATCTTGGATGTTTTACATGCATTATTATGCTATATTATATCATTTTTCGGGACTAACCTATTAACCCAGTGCCCAGTCCAGTTGTTGTTTTTTCCTTGTTTTTGTCTTTTACAGAAAATCAATCCCAAATGGAGTCCAAACGGAACGAAACTTTTTGACAATTTTTCTTGGACCAGAAGACACCTATGAAGCTTTGGGAGGAGGCCAGAAGATCCACGAATTGGCGACAAGCTCAGAAGGCGCACCCTAGGGGGCGTCCCCATGCCTGTGGGCCCCATGTGGCTCCTCCAACCCTAATCTCAGCTCCATAAATACTCAATTATTCCCCGTGTACCAGGGGGCACACCAAAAATACTTTTTCACTGCCGCAAGTTTCTTCCCTCGTGAGATACCATCTAGAGACCTGTTTCGGTACTCCGCCAGAGGGGGATTCAATCACGGAGGGCCTCTACATCAACCTTGCCGCCCTTCAGATGACATGTGAGTAGTTTACCACAGACCTATGGGTCCATAGCTAGTAGCTAGATGGCTTCTTCTCTCTCTTTGATCTTCAGTACAATGTTCTCCTCTATGTTCTTGGAGATCTATTCGATGTTCTTGGAGATCTACTCGATGTTCTATTTGATCTAGTGCATTTGTTAATATCCGATGAATTGTGAGTTTATGATTAGATTATCTATGAATATTAGTTGAGTCTACTTTGAACTCTTTTATGCATGATTAATACAGCTTTTTATTTCTCTCTGATCTATTGATTTGGTTTGGCCAACTAGATTGATTTTTCTTGCAATAGGAGAAGTAATTTGTATTGGGTTCAATCTTGCGGTGCTCAATCCTAGTGACGGAAAGGGACACGACAGGTATAATATTATTGGCATTAAGGATAAAAATGAGGTTTTTTTCATATTTATTAGATCTATCCCTCTACACCATGTCATCTTGCTTAAGGCGTTACTCCGTTCTTGTTAACTTAATACACTAGATGCATGCTGGATAGCAGTCGATGTGTGGAGTAATAGTAGTAGATGCAGGAAGGAGTTGGTCTACTTGGCATAGATGTGATGCCTCTATTCATGATCATTACCTTAGGTACCATCATAATTATTCGGTTTTCTATCAATTTCCCAACAATAATTTGTTCACCCACCATAGGTGTTCCTTCAATAGAGAAGCCTCTAGTGAAAACCCAAAAACCCCAAAATACCTTCCTGTTATTTATTTACCTTTACTTTATTTTGCACTTCTATTTATCTTTTATACCTATCTCTATGAGATCTCATCCTTGAAAGTAACCATGAAAGGATTGACAACCCTTTTATTGCGTTGGGTGCAAGTATTTGTTTGTTTGTGCAGGTGCTATCATTTGAGACTTGTGTGTTCCTCCTGCTAGATTGATACCTTGGTTCTTAAATAAGGGGAATACTTATGTCTACTTTGTTGCATCACCCTTTCCTTTCCAAGGGAAAAATCAACGCAAGCTCAAGAAGTAGCAGGAAGAACTGATGGCGCCATTGCCGGGGAGGATCTAGATCAAGCCTACCAAGTACGTATCATAAACTCTCATCTCTTGCATTTACATTATTCGCCGTTTGCCTATCATTTTCCTCTCTCCCACATCTAAAACGTTCTAAAAAAACCACAAAAATATTTGCCTTTTTTATTTGCCTTCTTTGAAGGAAATATGCCCTAGAGGCAATAATAAAGTTGTTATTTATATTTCCTTATATCATGATAAATGTTTATTATTCATGCTATAATTCTATTAACTGGAAACTTAGTACATATGTGAATACATAGACAAACAGAGTGTCCCTAGTATGCCTCTACTAGACTAGCTCGTTAATCAAAGATGGCTAAGTTTCCTGACCATAGACATGTGTTGTCATTTGATGAATGGGATCACATCATTAGAGTATGATGTGATGGACAAGACCCATCCGTTAGCTTAGCATAATGATCGTTTAGTTTTATTGCTATTGCTTTCTTCATGACTTATACATGTTCCTCTGACTACGAGATTATGCAACTCCCGAATACCGGAGGAACACCTTGTGTGCTATCAAACGTCACAACGTAACTGGGTGATTATAAAGATGCTCTACAGGTGGCTCCGATGGTGTTTGTTGAGTTGGCATAGATCGAGATTAGGATTTGTCACTCAGTGTATTGGAGAGGTATCTCTGGGCCCTCTTGGTAATGCACATCACTATGAGCCTTGCAAGCAATGTGTCTAATGAGTTAGCCACGGGATGATGCATTACGGAACGAGTAAAGAGACTTGCTGGTAACGAGATTGAACTAGGCATGATGATACCAACGATCGAATCTCGGGCAAGTAACATACCGATGAAGAAGGGAACAACGTATGTTGTTATGTGGTTTGACCAATAAAGATCTTCGTAGAATATGTAGGAGCCAATATGAGCATCTAGGTTCCGCTATTGGTTATTGACCGGAGATGTGTCTCGGTCATTGATACGTCTCCAACGTATCTGTAATTTTTGATTGCTCCATGCTATATTATCTACTGTTTTGGACATTATTGGGCTTTATTATCTACTTTTATATTATTTTTGGGACTAACTTATTAACCAGAGGCCCAACCCAGAATTGCTGTTTTTTGCCTGTTTTAGGGTTTCGAAGAAAAGGAATATCAAACGGAGTCCAAACGGAATGAAACCTTCGGGAACGTGATTTTCTCAATGAACAAGACCCGGGAGACTTGTACCCTACGTCAAGAAAGAAAAGAGGAGGCCATGAGGTAGGGGGGCGCGCCTACCCCCAGGCGGGCCCTCCACCCTCGTGGGCCCCCTATTGCTCCACTGACATACTCCTTCCTCTTATATATATCCACGTACCTCCAAATGATCAGATATGGAGCCAAAACCCTAATTTCACCAACGTAACTTTTTGTATCCACGAGATCCCATCTTGGGGCCTGTTCCGGAGCTCCGCCTGAGGGGGCATCGATCAGGGAGGGCTTCTACATCAACACCATAGCCTCTCCGATGAAGTGTGAGTAGTTTACCTCAGACCTACGGGTCCATATTAGTAGCAAGATGGCTTCTTCTCTCTTTTGGATCTCAATACAATGTTCTCCCCCTCTCTTGTGGAGATCTATTCGATGTAATCTTCTTTTTGCGATGTGTTTATTGAGACCGATGAATTGTGGGTTTATGATCAGGTCTATCTATGAACTTATTTGAATCTTCTCTGAATTCTTTGATGTATGATTGGTTATCTTTGCAAGTCTCTTCGAATTATCAGTTTGGTTTGGCCTACTAGATTGATCTTTCTTGCAATGGGAGAAGTGCTTAGCTTTGGGTTCAATCTTGCGGTGTCCTTTCCCAGTGACAGTAGGGGCAGCAAGGCACGTATTGTATTATTGCCATCGAGGATAACAAGATGGGGTTTTCTTCATATTGCATGAGTCTATCCCTCTACATCATGTCATCTTGCTTAAGGCGTTACTCTATTTTTAACTTAATACTCTAGATGCATGCTGGATAGCAGTCGATGAGTGGAGTAATAGTAGTAGATGCAGGCAGGAGTCGGTCTACTTGTCTCAGACGTGATGCCTATATACATGATAATACCTAGATATTCCCATAACTATGCTCAACTCTGTCAATTGCTCAACAATAATTTGTTCACCCACCGTAGAATACTTATGCTCTCGAGAGAAGCCACTAGTGAAACCTATGGCCCCCGGGTCTATCTTTATCATATTGATCTCCTACTACTTAGTTATTTCCTTTGCTTTTTTACTTTGCCTTTATTTGACTTTGCATCTTTATCACAAAAATACCAAAAAATATTATCTTTACCATATCTATCAGATCTCACTCTTGTAAGTGGCCTTATAGGGATTGACAACCCCTATTTGCGTTGGTTGCGAGGATTTATTTGTTTTGTCAGGTACGAGGGACTCGCGTGTAGCCTCCTACTGGATTGATACCTTGGTTCTCAAAAACTGAGGGAAATACTTACGCTACTTTGCTGCATCATCCCTTCCTCTCCAGGGAAAACCAACGCAATGCTCAAGAGGTAGCAGTCATGTCTACATAGTTCTCGAACCCATAGGGTCCGCACGCTTAACGTTCGATGACGATTTGTATTATGAGTTATGTGATTTGATGAAACGAAGTTTGTTCGGAGTTCCGGATGAGATCACGGACATGACAAGGAGTCTCGAAATGGTCGAGACATAAGGATTGATATATCAGAAGGTTATGTTTGGACACCGAAATGGTTTCAGAAAGGTTCGGACATTTTCCGGAGTACCGGGGGTTACCGGAACCATCCCGGGGAGTTAACGGGCCTTCATGGGCCCTAGTGGAGAGAGGAAGCGGCGGCCAGGTGGTGGCGCGCACCCCCCAAGCCCAAACCGAATTGGACTAGGGTTGGGGGGGGGGCTTTCCTTCTCTCCTCCTCCTCCTTCCCTTCTTCTCCTAGTGGGAATAGGAAAGGGGGGATCCTACTTGGACCGGGAGTCCAAGTAGGACTCCCCCCATGGTGCCCCCCTTGGGCCGGCCACCTCTCTTCCCTCCTTTATATACATGGGGGGGGCACCCCAAAGACACACCAAGCTTTCTCTTAGCCGTGTGCGGTGCCCCCCTCCACAGTTACAAACCTCGGTCATATCGTCGTAGTGCTTAGGCGAAGCCCTGCGCCGGTAACTTCATCATCACCATCGCCACGCCTTCGTGCTGACGGAACTCTCCCTCGTCCTCAACTAGATCAAGAGACAGAGGGACGTCATCGAGCCGAACGTGTGCTGAACGCGGAGGTGCCGTACGTTCGGGGCTTGGATCGGTTGGATCGCGAAGAAGTTCGACTACGTCAACCGCGTTACTAAACGCCTCCGCTTTTGGTCTACGAGGGTATGTGGACACACTCTCCGCGCTCGTTGCTATGCTTCTCCTAGATAGATCTTGCGTGATCGTAGGAAAATTTTGAAATACTACATTCCCCAACAATGGCATCCGAGCCAGGTCTATGTGTAGATGTTATATGCACGAGTAGAACACAAAGAGTTGTGGGCGATAATAGTCATACTGCTTACCAGTAATGTCTTACTTTGATTCGGCGGTATTGTTGGATGAAGCGGCCCGGGCCGACATTACATGACCGCGTTCATGAGAGTGGTTCTACCGACATGCTTCGCACACAGGTGGCTAGCGGGTGTCTGTTTCTCCAACTTTAGTTGAATCGAGTTTGACTAGGCCCGGTCCTTGTTGAAGGTTAAAACAACACACTTGACGAAAAATCGTTGTGGTTTTGATGCATAGGTAAGAACAGTTCTTGCTAGAAGCCCGTAGCAGCCACGTAAAACTTGCAACAACAAAGTAGAGGACGTCTAACTTGTTTTTGCAGGGCATGTTGTGATGTGTTATGGTCAAGACATGATGAGATATAAATTGTTGTATGAGATGATCATGTTTTGTAATAGTTATCGACAACTCGCAGGTGCCTTATGGTTGTCTCTTTATTGTATGAAATGCAATTGCCATGTAATTGCTTTACTTTATCAGTAAGCGGTAGCGATAGTTGTAGAAGCAATACTTGGCGAGACGACAACGATGCTATGATGGAGATCAAGGTGTCAGGCCGATGACAATGATGATCATGATGGTGCTTTAGAGATGGAGATCAAAGGCACAAGATGATGATGGCCATATCATATCACTTATTTTGATTGCATGGGATGTTTATCCTTTATGCATCTTATTTAGCTTAGTACGGTGGTAGCATTATAAGATAATCTCTCACTAGATTTCAAGGTATAAGTGTTCTCTGTGAGTATGCACCATTGCTACAGTTCGTCATGCCGAGACACCACGTGATTATCGAGTGTGATAAGCTTTGCGTTCACATACAACGGACGCAAGCCAGTTTTGCACACGCAGAATACTCGGGTTAAACTTGATGAGCCTAGCATATCCAGATATGGCCTCGGAACACTGAGACCGAAAGGTTGAACGTGAATCATATAGTAGATATATATGATCAACATAGTGATGTTCTCCTTTGAAAACTACTCCATCTCACGTGATGATCGGACATGGTTTAGTTGATTTGGATCACGTGATCATTTAGATGACTAGAGGGATGTCTATCTTAGTGGGAGTTCTTAAGTAATATGATTAATTGAACTTTAATTTATCATGAACTTAGTACCTGATTTTGCATGTCTATGTTGTTGTAGATCAATGGCCCGTGCTACCGTTCCTTTGCATTTTAATGTGTTCCTAGAGAAAACTAAGTTGAAAGATGATGGTAGAAATTACACAGACTGGGTCCGTAACTTGAGGATTATCCTCATTGCTGCACAGAAGAATTACATCCTGGAAGCACCGCTAGGTGCAAGACCCACTGCAAGAGCAACTCCGAACATTTTGAACGCCTGGCAGAGCAAAGCTGATGACTACTCGATAGTTCAGTGTGCCATGCTTTACGGCTTAGAACCGGGACTTGAACGACGTTTTGAACATCATGGAGAATATGAGATGTTCCTAGAGTTGAAGCTAATATTTCAAGCAAATGCCTAAATTGAGAGATATGAAGTGTCCAATAAGTTCTACAGCTGCAAAATAGAGGAGAATAGTTCGGTCAGTGAACATATACTCAGTATGTCTGGGTACCACAACCACTTGACTCAACTGGGAGTTAATCTTCCAAATGATAGTGTCATTGACAGAGTTCTTCAATCACTGCCACCAAGCTACAAAAGCTTCGTGATGAACTATAATATGCAAGGGATGGATAAGACAATTCTCGAGCTCTTCGCGATGCTAAAGGCTACGGAGGTAGAAATCAAGAAGGAGCATCAAGTGTTGATGGTTAACAAGACCACTAGTTTCAAGAAAAAGGGCAAATGGAAGAAGGGTAACTTTAAGAAGAACGGAAAGCAAGTTACTGTTCAAGTGAAGAAGCCCAAGTCTGGACCTAAACCTGAGACTGAGTGCTCCTACTGCAAAGGGACTGGTCACTGGAAGTGGAACTGCCCCAAATATTTGGCGGATAAGAAGGATGGCAAAGTGAAAGGGATATTTCATATACATGTTATTGATGTGTACCTTACTAATGCTCATAGTAGCGCCAGGGTATTTGATACTTGTTCTGTTGCTCATATTTGCAACTCGAAACAGGGGTTACGGATTAAACAAAGATTGCCTAAGGACGAGGTGACAATGCGCGTGGGAAATGGTTCCAAAGTCGATGTGATCGCCATCGACACGCTACCTCTACATCTACCTTCGAGATTAGTTTTAGACCTAAATAATTATTATTTGGTGCCAGCGTTAAGCATGAACATTATATCTGGATCTTGTTTGATGCGAGATGGTTATTCATTTAAATCAGAGAATAATGGTTGTTCTATTTATATGAGTAATATCTTTTATGGTCATGCACCCTTGATGAGTGGTCTATTTTTATTGAATCTCGATAGTAGTGATACAGTTATTCATAGTATTGAAACCAAAAGATACAATTTTAATAATGACAGTTCAACTTATTTGTGGCACTTCCGTTTAAGCCATATTGGTGTAAAGCGCATGAAGAAACTCCATGCTGATGGACTTTTGGAACCACTTGATACTTGTGAACCATGCCTTATGGGCAAGATGACTTAAGACTCCATTCTCCGGAACAATGGAGCGAGCAACAGACTTGTTGGAGATAATAATGCTGATGTATGCGGTCCGATGAGTGTTGAGGCTCGCGGCGGGTATCATTCTTTTCTGACCTTCATAGATGATTTGAGAAGATATGGGTATATCTACTTGATGAAACATAAGTCTGAAACATTTGAAAAGTTTAAAGAATTTTAGAGTGAAGAGGAAAATCATCGTAACAAGAAAATAAAATTTCTACAATCTAATCGTGGAGGTGAATATTTGAGTTATGAGTTTGGTATTCATTTGAAACAATGCAGAATAGTTTCGCAACTTACGCCACCTGGAACACCACAGCGTAATGGTGTGTCCGAACATCGTAACCACACTTTATTACATATGGTGCGATCTATGATGTCTCTTACTGATTTACTGCTGTCGTTTTGGGGTTATGCTTTAGAGACGACTGCATTCACGTTAAATAGGGCACCATGTAAATCCGTTGAGATGACACCATATGAACTGTGGTTTGGCAAGAAACCCAAGTTGTCATTTCTTAAAGTTTGGGGCTGCGATGCTTATGTGAAAAAGCTTCAACCTGATAAGCTCGAACCCAAATCAGAGAAATGTGTCTTCATAGGATACCCAAAGGAAACTGTTGGGTACACCTTCTATCACAGATTGAAGGCAAGATATTCGTTGATAAGAATGGATCCTTTCTAGAGAAGGAGTTTCTCTCGAAAGAAGTGAGTGGGAGGAAAGTAAAACTTGATGAGGTAATTATACCTTCTCCCGAATTGGAAAGTAGTTCATCACAGAACTCAGTTCCAGTGATTCCTACACCAGTTAGTAAGGAAGCTAATGATGATGATCATGAAACTTCTGATCAAGTTACTACCAAACCTCATAGGTCAACCAGAGTAAGATCTGCACTAGAGTGGTACGGTAATCCTGTTCTAGAGGTCATGTTACTTGACCATGACGAACCTATGAACTATGAGGTAGCGATGATGAGCCCAGATTCTGTGAAATGGCTTGAGGCCATGAAATCTGAGATGGGATCCATGTATGAGAACAAAGTGTGGACTTTGGTTGACTTGCCCGATGATCGGCAAGCAATAGAGAATAAGGATCTTCAAGAAGAAGACTGACGCTGACGGTAATGTTACTGTCTACAAAGCTCGACTTGTTGAGAAAGTTTTTCAACAAGTTCAAGGAGTTGACTACGACGAGACCTTCTCACACATAGCGATGCTTAAGTCTGTCCAAATCATGTTAGCAATTGCCACATTTTATGATTAGGAAATTTGGCAAATGGATGTCAAAACTGCATTCCTTAATGGATATCTTAAAGAAGAGTTATATATGATGCAACCAGAAGGTTTTGTTGATCCAAAAGGTGCTAACAAAGTGTGCAAGCTCTAGCGATCCATTTATGGACTAGTGCAAGCCTCTCGGAGTTGGAATATACGCTTTGATAGTGTGATCAAAGCATATGGTTTTATACAGACTTTTGGAGAAGCCTATATTTACAAGAAAGTGAGTGAGAGTTCTGTAGCATTTCCGATATTATATGTGGATGACATATTGTTAATCGGAAATTATACTGAGTTTCTGAATAGCATAAAAGGATATTTGAATAAGAATTTTTTTAATGAAAGACCTCGGTGAAGCTGCTTATATATTGGGCATCAAGATCTATAGAGATAGATCAAGACGCTTAATTGAACTTTCACAAAGCACATACCTTGATAAAGTTTTGAAGAAGTTAAAAATGGATCAATCAAAGAAAGGGTTCTTGCCTGTGTTACAAGGTGTGAAGTTGAGTCAGACTCAATGCCCGACCACTGGAGAAGATAGAGAGAAAATGAAAGTCATTCCCTATGCCTCAGCCATGGTTCTATCATGTATGCAATGCTGTGTACCAGACCAGATGTGTGCCTTGCTATTAGTTTAGCAGGGAGGTACCAAAGTAATCCAAGAGTGGGTCACTGGACAACGCTCGAGAACATCCTGAAATACCTGAAAAAGACTAAGGATATGTTTCTCGTTTATGGAGGTGACAAAGAGCTCTTCGTAAACGGTTACGTCAATGCAAGATTTGACACTGATCCAAATGAATCTAAGTCACAAACCGGATACATATTTATATTGAATGGTGGAGCTATTAATTGGTGCAGTTCCAAGCAGAGCGTCGTGGCGGGATCTACATGTGAAGCAGAGTACATAGCTGCTTCGAAAGCAGCAAATGAAGGAGTCTGGATGAAGAAGTTCATGTCCGATCTAGGTGTCATACCTAGTGCATCGGGTCCAATGAAATCTTTTGTGACAATACTAGAGCAATTGCCTTGGCGAAGGAATCCAGATTTCACAAGTGAACCAAACACATCAAGAGACACTTCAATTCCATCCACGATCAAGTCAAGGAGGGACACATATAGATTTGCAAAATACATACGGATCTGAATGTTGCAGACCCATTGACTAAGCCTCACTCACGAGCAAAACATGATCAACACCAAGACTCCATGGGTGTTAGCATCATTACTATGTAATCTAGATTATTGACTCTAGTGCAAGTGGGAGACTGAAAGAAATATGCCCAAGAGGCAATAATAAAGTTGTTATTTATATTTCCTTATATCATGATAAATGTTTACTATTCATGCTAGAATTGTACTAACCGGAAACTTAGTACATGTGTGAATACATAGACAAAGAAAGTGTCCCTAGTATGCCTCTACTATACTAGCTCGTTAATGAAAAATGGTTAAGTTTCCTGACCATAGACATGTGTTGTCATTTGATGAACGGGATCACATCATTAGAGAATGATGTGATGGACAAGACCCATCCGTTAGCTTCGCATAATGATCGTTTAGTTTTATTGCTATTGCTTTCTTCATGACTTATACATATTCCTCTGACTATGAGATTATGCAACTCCCGAATACCGGAGGAACACCTTGTGTGCTATCAAATGTCACAACGTAACTGGGTGATTATAAAGATGCTCTACAGGTGTCTTCGATGGTGTTTGTTGAGTTGACCGGGATAGAGATTTGGATTTGTCACTCCGTGTATCGGAGAGGTATCTCTGGGCCCTCTCGGTAATGCACATCACTATGAACATTGCAAGCAATGTGTCTAATGAGTTAGCCATGGGATGATGCATTATGGAACGAGTAAAGAGACTTGCCGGTAACAATATTGAACTAGGTATGATGATACCACGATCGAATCTCGGGCAAGTAACATACCGATGACAAAGGGAACAATGTATGTTGGTATGTGGTTTGACCGATAAAGATCTTCATAGAATATGTAGGAGCCAATATGAGCATCCAGGTTCCTCTATTGGTTATTCACCGGAGATGTGTCTCGGTCATGTATACATAGTTCTCGAACCCGTAGGGTCCGCACGCTTAACGTTCGATGATGATGTATTATGAGTTATGTGATTTGATGAAACGAAGTTTGTTCGGAGTCCCGGATGAGATCACGGACATGACGAGGAGTCTCGACATGGTCGATACATAAAGATTGATATATTACAAGGTTATGTTTGGACACCGGAGTGGTTTCGGAAAGGTTCGGGCATTTTCCGGAGTACGTGGGGTTACCGGAACCCCCCCGGGAGTTAATGGGCCTTCATGGGCCCTAGTGAAGAGAGGAGGCAGCGGCCAGGTGGTGGCGCGCACCCCCCAAGCCCAAGCTGAATTGGACTAGGGTTGGGGGTCCGACCCCCTTTTCCTTCTCTTCTCCTCCTCCTTCCCTCCTTCTCCTAGTGGGAATAGGAAAGGGGGGGGGGGCGAATCCTACTTGGACCGGGAGTCCAAGTAGGACTCCCCCCATGGCGCGCCCCCTTGGGCCAGCCACCTCTCCTCCCCCTTTATATACGTGGGAGGGGGGCACCCCAAAGACACACCAAGCCTTCTCTTAGCCCTGTGCGGTGCCCCCTCCACAGTTACACACCTCGGTCATATCATCGTAGTGCTTAGGCGAAGCCCTGCGCTAGTAACTTCATCATCACTGTCGCCACACCGTCGTGTTGACGGAACTCTCCCTCGTCCTCAACTGGATCAAGAGATCGAGGGACGTGATCGAGCTGAACGTGTGCTGAACGCGGAGGTGCCGCACGTTGGATGCTTGGATCGGTTGGATCGCGAAGACGGATGACTACATCAACCATGTTACTATACGCTTCCGCTTTCGGTCTACGAGGGTACGTGGACACACTCTCCCCGCTCGTTGCTATGCTTCCCCTAGGTAGATCTTGGGTGGTTGTAGGATTTTTTTTTGAAATACTACGTTCCCCCACATTCTTTCAATTCGTCTTTTCATTCACCTTTTATTTTCTTGTGTGCTAGTTTTCTTGCTTGTCATCATGTATGAATCTAGGGAGGTTATCATTGAAAAAACTAGTTGTAATCTTGAGGGAAAATTTGATGATTTTGCTAATAATGATCCTCATGAGGAAGAACCTACTATTATGCACACTAAAAAACTCCGTGTAGGTAGCGGTAATATTATTGGAAAATGTGTTATCCAAGATTTCTTTACTTGTGCTGGTACGATACCTATGCTAGGGGGGTCAATTCTTAACAAAACTTCTAGTCTTGTGGATGCAATCTCTTTGCTTATAGTTAAGCTTGAAAGACAATTTGTTCATATGCGACGTTGCATACAAAGGATCTTCCTAGAATTTTCTAATATTCTCGATCCTTCCGTTAAGCGTGTTACCACTATATTTCTAGCTTATGAATTTGGGCACATCATGGAAGAAGCTAGTGAAATTTTCGCTCATACAATATCAATGGTGGTTGCCCCTTGTTGGGGATATGACCCCATGGTGTAACCTGCTCTAGAAGCGCCGGGTTAGGTTGTTAGCGACTTAAAACAATGAAGCCTTAGATAGGCCCAAGAGACCAAGACACGGAGCTAGGGAGGCGTGATACGTCCATTTTGCATCATGCTTTTATATCGATATTTATTTCATCATGGGCTGTAATTACACATTATGTCACAATACTTATGCCTTTTCTCTCTTATTTTACAAGGTTTACATGAGGAGGGAGAATGCCGACAGCTAGAATTCTAGGTTGGAAAAGGAGCAAATATTAGAGACTTATTCTGCATAACTCCAAAAGTCCTGAAACTCTAGGAAAGTCAGTTTTGGAATATATTAAAAATATTGGATGAAGAAAGCACCAGAGGGGGCCACCCACTGTCCACGAGGGTGGAGGGCGTGCCCCCTGCCTCGTGGGCCACCTAGAAGCACCCCGATGCCCATCTTCTGGTATAAGGTGTCTTTTGACCTGGAAAAAATCATAAGGAAGCTTTCGGGACAAAGCGCCGCCGTCTCGAGGCGGAACCTTGGCACAACCAATCTAGGGCTCCGACGGATCTGTTCTGCCGGGGAAACATCCCTCTGGGAGGGGGAAATCGTCACCATCGTCATCACGATCGATCCTCTCATTGGGAGGGGTTAAATGTCCATCAACATCTTCACCAGCACCATCTCCTCTCAAACCCTAGTTCATCTCTTGTATCCTATCTTTGTCTCAAAACCTCAGATTGGTACCTGTGGGTAGCTAGTAGTGTTGATTACTCCTTTTCATTGATGCTAGTTGGTTTATTCAGTGGAAGATTATATGTTCAGATCCTTTATGCACATTAATACCCCTCTGATTATGAACATGAATATGATTTGTGAGTAGTTACGTTTGTTCCCGAGGACATGGGAGAAGTCTTGTTATAAGTAGTCATGTGAATTTGGAATTCGTTCGATATTTTGATGAGATGTATGTTGTCATTCCTCTAGTGGTGTTATGTGAACATCGACTACATGACAATTCACCATTGTTTGGGCCTAGGGGAAGGCATTGGGAAGTAATAAGTACATGATGGGTTGCTAGAGTGACAGAAGCTTAAACCCTAGTTTATGCGTTGCTTCGTAAGGTGCTGATTTGGATCCATATGTTTCATGCTATGGTTAGGTTTACCTTAATTCTTCTTTCATAGTTGCAGATGCTTGCGAGGGGGGTTAATCATAAGTGGGATACTTGTACAGGGAAGGGCAGTACCCAAGCACCGGTCCACCCAAATATCAAATTATCAAAGTAACAAACGCGAATCATATGAGCATGATTGTCGGTGTCAGAACCGGTGGATCTTGGGTAGGGGGTCCCGAACTGTGTGTCTAGGCCGGACGGTAACAGGAGGCAGGAGACACGAAGTTTTACCCAGGTTCAGGCCCTCTTGATGGAGGTAAAACCCTACGTCCTGCTTGATTAATATTGATGATATGGGTAGTACAAGAGTAGATCTACCACGAGATCAGAGAGGCTAAGCCCCAGAAGCTAGCCTATGGTATGATTGTATGTTGTGATTGTTGTCCTATGGACTAAACCCCTTCGGTTTATATAGACACCGGAGAGGGTTAGGGTTACACAAGGTCGGTTACAAAGGAGGAGATATCCATATTCGTATTGCCCAGCTTGCCTTCCACGCCAAGTAGAGTCCCATCCGGACACGAGACGAAGTCTTCAATCTTGTATCTTCATAGTCTAACAGTTCAGCCAATGGAGATAGTCCGGCTGTCCGGAGACCCCCTAATCCAGGACTCCCACAGTAGCCCCTGAACCAGGCTTCAATGACGATGAGTCCGGCGCGCAGTATTGTCTTCGGCATTGCAAGGCGGGTTCCTTCTCCGAATACATCACAGAAGAATTTGAATACGAGGATAGTGTCCGACCCTGCAAAATAAGTTCCACATTCCACCGTAGAGAGAATAATATTTTCGCAGATCTAATGACATTACGTCATGGCCCGGTGATTATTCGAACCATTTCTTTTAACCAGCTCCACACATAACGCGAGGCGGTTTTTCGACACGTCTTGTCAAAGCAGAGATCGTGTCCCCTTATTACGAGATTCTCATCAATACAGGCGTGGGCAACCCAACCGCGCCATCAATTGCGGCGCTTGGGGGATAAGCGAGTTTTACTAGGCAAGTGGGGACGCTTAGTTTTGTCCGCCCATATAAAGGGATAAGGATTCACCTTTCTATCCACGCCTTCTTCCTCCTTTGCTCATCTGCTGCCGCACACTCGAGCTCTAGCGCCCAAGCCCTCACTTCCGTCTCAACCTTCTCCAATCATGTCCGGAGCGGGAGGCAAGTGGATGGTCTCCTCCGTCAGGGAGGGAGACATCAAGAAACTAAGGAGAGCCGGATACCTGCCCGACGACATTGCGCACCGGCTCCCGGATGAGGGGCAGCTCATCCCCACCCCCAGGCCCCATGAGAGGGTGGTATTCCTCACCCATTTCCTTCGCGGACTGGGATTCCCTCTCCACCCCTTCGTCCGGGGGCTCATGTTTTATTATGGCCTGGATTTCCATGATCTGGCCCCAAACTTCATCCTCAACATCTCGGCGTTTATCTCGTGTGCGAGGCCTTCCTCCGCATCAAGCCCCACTTCGGCTTATGGCTGAAGACCTTCAACGTCAAGCCGAAGGTGGTGGGCGGCCGCCAGGCGGAGTGCGGAGGCGCCATGGTGGGCAAGATGCCCAACATAACATGGCTCGAGGGCTCCTTTGTGGAAACCATAAAGGGGTGGCAATCGGGGTGGTTCTATATCACCGAGCCGCGCGACCCCGCATGGGTAGCGGCCCCCGAGTTCCGATCTGGCATCCCCATGCGGCTCACCTCCTGGAAAGAGAAGGGCCTGTCCTGGGGTAGTTCGAAAGAGCTGACCGGACTCCAAACATGTATCCAAAACATGGTGGACAAGAAGCTCAAGCTTGTCAACATAGTCCAGGTTATGCTCATCCGCCGGATACTCCCGTGCCAACAACGGGAGTTCACCTTGTGGGAGTTCAATCTGGCGCAGCACCGGACTCTGAACAGGCTCTTCGACACGACTCATGAAGACGCCTGGAGGGTGCTGTTCAAAAGTGCTGAGGTCCCTCCCCCTATCACTGAGGATCGCGGATTCAGCGCGAAGCGCCAAGCTAGCGCGGTAAGCTGCTTTACCTTTCACATGATACTTATTTTTTATATAGATTGACTCTATGCGGGATCTAAACTCTCGGACCTTTGACAAGACTGGCAGACGATGGACGGACAGATCGACTGTCCGTCTCCTTTGCCTGAAGGCCCCGCAGACGCTCTTCTGGCGAAGATGCTGACTCCGGCCCCTTATAAGGTGCCGGAGAAGACCAAGAAGGCCAAGGGAACTCGAAAGAGTTCCCGACGCCAGGCGTCGCCGGACTTACCGTCCGATGACTCTGCGGCGCACTCTTCCCCTGAAGACGAGGAAGAGGAAGAAGATGCTCCCCCGCTGACTGGGGGAGACAAGAAAAGGAAGGCCGCCGCAACTGGGGAGGCCGGAGGGTTGAAGAAGGGAAGGACTCTCCTTCCGGACAGCTCCACCGCCGCTGACGAAAGCGAAGACGAGTGGTTGCCCAGGGCCAAGCCCCCGGGGAGATCGTAAGTATTCGGGTACCAAAGTTACCCATAGGATTCCTTTGTCACACTAATTTTCCTAACGCCAAACTCAATTGTGCAGGCCACCCTGAGCCAATATCGAGGTATCATCGGACGGCTCCCTGGGCTTGTCGGACATGGATAGCGATCCAGTCCCGACCGCCACCTCCCCTCATCCTGCCGACGACACCGAGGTGTTGTCTCAAGAGGCACCGGATAGAGGGGAGACAGTCCCGGAGGCGCCTCAAGGTGACCTTCCGGACTTCGGGAGCCGCGGGGACGGGGCCCCCGAGAGCTCCGAGTTCGGCCCTCTGCCGAACACCGTGCCAGACCCTCCAGCGGTTTCAGACTCGGGCAGGCGGCCTCCTTCTAAGGGGGGCAAAACACCTGTGCCAGTGACCTCTGTCCATCCAGAGGCACCGGACCATCTGCTGGAAGCGCTTCGCAGCGCTTCCATCAACGAGGAGCACCGCACTATCATGAGTGCGGTGATCCAGAAGGTTCAGTCCGCCAAGAGCGGATTGACTGAAGCCTGTGCCAACCTTCTAACAGGCTTTGAGGTAAGTGTGTTTAAAATGTAGTAGAAATATTACCGGATAGACAGTAGCCCCTGATGCTTTGTTCAGTGTTCACAAAGAAAAGCCGGACAGAGGATCAAATAATATCGCAGGAGTCTAATATAAGTATGTCAATATGCATATGCAGGCCTCGCTGCTGGCGTCCGCCGCACTAACTGCGGAGGTCGCTGTACTGAAGCAGGACCTCGAGGGGTCCAAGGAAGAGCTCGACCTTGCCAAGAGGCAGCTCGAGGAGAACAAGGGTAAGTAATACCCCGTCTATAGATATGTATATATAAAAAGGACGGGATTGCAAAATGACAGGATCGTTGTATGTTTGCCAGGGGCCACGACCGAGGTGGCGACCCTGAAGCAAGCGCTAACCAAGGCTGAAGATACAGCGGCCAAGGAGGGCACCGAGTGAGAGAAGCACGAGGCTCAGGTGGGCGAGGTGCAGCAAGAGCTCCAGGCTCTCGTGACAAAGCACGAGGCGTTGGAGCTTGACTCGAAGACGCGAGAGTCTGAGCTTGCTGCAGCCCTTGAGAGTGCAAAGAGTGCCAAGGCCGAGGCCCAGAAGGCCCTCCAGGAGATCGACGCGATGAAGAAGATAGCGGCGGGTAAGGCTTTCTATATGCAAAGCAAGCATGTAAAAGTAAATTACCGATTACTTACCCGGATCCGGAGCTCTTCAGGAGCATTCGCAGATTTGCCCCGCAGTGTGTCCGATGCCGCACAATTTTACCAGGCCGAGGACGGAAGCTCGACGGAGAAGCTGTTCTGGTCTCAGTATGCTGAGGCCGAACATCCGGTGCCGATGAGCGACCAGCTGAAGCAGATGGTCGAGCTACATAAGGCGGCCGATCAGGCCATGAAGGGCTTTATAGTCCGGCTGTGGCCTGGCGACGCCCTTCCGAACAGCTTCTTCGGCCTGGTGAGGCGGCTTGTGGATGCCTGCCCACGGCTGGAGGTCGTCAAGCGATCCGTCTGCATTGAAGGTGCACGCCGGGCTTTCGCCCGTGTAAAAATGCAGTGGGTCAAGCTAGACGCCGTGAAGCTGATCAAGGAGGGGCCGCCGGAGGGCAAGGAGCACCGCCACCCCGAGATGTATTACGAGGGTGTTCTGCCGGGTGCCCGTCTTATCGCGGATGAGTGTTCGAAAGATGTAATATTTGAGTAAACTTGCTCGTTTTATCCTGTATTTATGAAAACTTGTTTCATATGCGCCATGCAACGCTTGTTTGAATTTAAAATATTACCTTCTGTTTGGCTGTTTATCCAATCTGAGAGATGGCTAGTCCTCGGCTTCTGCCCCCATGCCGCTAGTGCTGGGGTGTTCGGGATAAACCTGAGCACTCTTGTTCCCATATTTGGGTCCTTCGAGGGAGGTGCTCAGCACAACGAACAAGGCAACCGGACTAATATTGCTTTATCACTCTCACTTAGCCATAGAATTCTATAATTTTAAATTTCGGCGAAGCCCCTGGTATTCGGAAGGCCGAATTCGGGGCGCGATACACGCCTTTAAGCCGGACAGGGCCGGCCCCTCGCCCTAAGCGGCATAAGTCTTTAGGGACTCGAAAAACCTCGCCGAACAGCGACCAGTCTCTCGCCTTATCATGACAGTTAGTTTTAGCTTTCTCTACTGAGGTGCTCAGCCCGGCAGAACCGGGGCACAATCGCAGTAGTTCTCCTAGCGCTACCTTAGCCGATAGAGCGGAACGTAAGGTACCAAAACATAGGAGCCGGGCAAACCCAACATTTGACCAAAGACATGATTCGGAGCTGATGCATATAATGCTATAAGTTCGGGGTCCCGCACTTGTGAAAGTGTTCGGACTTTTCACACCGCATTGTGGGGTACGTGATCCCCTGGTGTATTGGCCGTACCAAAGTGTACGGTTGCAAGGCGTCATTAATGAACACACACACACACACACACACACACACACATATATATATATATATATATATATATATATATAATGCAATAATGGTCGTAATGTAATGCATTGTTTATTAAAAAGCTGCGTTAAAGCAGAGTGATACAGATAGTGCGATAAGCAAAAAGTAGGACTAAGTCCCTTCCAAGGGCGAGCTGAGGGATGATATGAAATCGGAGATCAACCTGGGAATTCCGTTGTATAACGTAGCTGTCTGCCTCCTTGGTTGCTGCATCATGTGTTCGGCAATAGTGCTGTCGGTCAGTGTTTTCAAAGATTAAGGTCCTGAAAAAAGAAAAAAAATAACCAAACGAGAAGCCCCTAGTGCGGTTTAGGTTGTGTTTTGGGGTGTGCCACATTTGTGCCCCCCCTCCCCACCTGTGCCCATGGTATTTTTAATGTGTAATTATGTACGCGCGGCACGAATATCTCCGTTGGACTGGGATTGGGGTGGCCGCCGTATTGCTACGCGAGCTCAGATCGCGCCAGGTGGTCTATTTGCTAATTGCCCCGAGCGCGCTTGAAGGTGTCCGGGCTTTGAAACACCAAACTCGTTGATTGCCTTGAGAGGCTGCTTTGCGCTTCTGTTGCGAGGGCCGCGGTGTGCTCCTCTGTTCGGAGGGAGCGCTTTGTGTTTCCATTGACTATAATAACTCTGCGGGGTCCTGGCATCTTGAGCTTGAGGTATGCATAATGCGGTACCGCATTGAATCTAGCAAATGCGGTTCGCCCGAGCAGCGCGTGATAACCACTGTGGAACGGGACTATATCGAATATTAACTCTTCGCTTCGGAAGTTATCCGGGGGTCCGAAGACCACTTCCAATGTAATTGAGCCTGTGCAATGGGCCTCTACGCCTGGAATAACGCCCTTAAAGGTCGTTTTTGTGGGTTTGATCCTTCAGGGGTCTATACCCATTTTCCGCATTGTGTCCTGATAAAGCAGGTTCAGGCTGCTGCCGCCGTCCATAAGGACTCGAGTGAGGTGAAATCCGTCGATGATTGGGTCTAGGACCAGTGCGGCAAATCCGCCATGACGGATACTAGTGGGGTGGTCCCTGCGATCGAAGGTGATCAGGTAGGAGGACCAAGGGTTGAACTTTGGGGCAACTGGCTCCAACGCATATACGTCCCTGAGCGCACGCTTCCGCTCCCTCTTGGGGATGTGGGTTGCGTATATCATGTTCACCGTCCGCACTTGCGGGGGAAACCTCTTCTGTCCTCCAGTGTGCGGCTGCTGGGGTTCCTCCTCGTCATCGCTATGCGGCCCCTTGTCCTTATTTTCGGCAATTAACTTGCCGGCCTGCTTGAACACCCAACAATCCCTGTTGGTGTGATTGGCTGGCTTGTCTGGGGTGCCGTGTATTTGACACGAGCGATCGAGTATACGGTCCAAGCTGGACGGACCCGGCATACTTTGTTTGAATGGCTTTTTCCGCTGACCGGGTTTAGAGCCTTTCAATTCGGCATTGATTGTCGTATCCTCTGTATTTTCGCTGTTAATGCGGCGCTTATGCTTGTTGCGACGTGACCTACTATTGCCGTCCTTGGTATCTAAGGTACCATGGTTTTTTTGAGAGGTTATTACTGCGAGCCAGCCAGCTGTCTTCTCCCGCACAAAAGCGGGTCATGAGCGTCATGAGAGCTGCCATAGATTTCGGCTTTTCCTGACCAAGGTGCCGGGCTAGCCACTCGTCTCGGATGTTGTGCTTGAAAGCCGCTAAGGCCTCCGCATCCGGACAGTCGACGATTTGATTTTTCTTTGTAAGGAACCGAGTCCAGAATTGCCTGGCCGACTCTTCTGGCTGCTGAATTATGTGGCTCAAATCATCGGCGTCTGGTGGTCGCACATAAGTGCCCTGAAAGTTGTCGAGGAATGCGGCTTCCAGATCTTCCCAACAGCTAATGGAGTCCGCTGGCAAGCTGTTAAGCCAATGCCGCGCTGGTCCTTTGAGCTTTAGTGGGAGGTATTTGATGGCGTGTAAGTCATCACCGCGGGCCATGTGGATGTGGAGGAGGAAGTCCTCAATCCATACTGCGGGATCTGTTGTGCCGTCGTATGATTCAATGTTTACAGGTTTGAAACCTTCTGGGAATTGATGTTCCATTACTTCGTCTGTGAAGCATAAGGGGTGTGCGGCGCCTCTGTATTGGGCTATATCTCGACGCAGCTCGAATGGGTCTTGCCCGCTGTGTTCGGCCCGGCCGGGTTTGCTTTTACTGTATCCGGCGTGACGTTTGTCGTCTCGCAGAGTGGTGCGCCCTCGTGATCCGTAGATCGATCTTGAATGCTTTGCCTTGTCCTCCAACATGTCTCGTAGGTCTAGCGTATCTCCCCATGCCTTTTTATTTGAATGGCGTTGGGGTGGAGGCTGAGTTTTTGGCTGGAATGCCTCTCTATCGCGGCCACGAGGTGGCCGATCAGCCGTGTCATACGCTTCTTCCTCCAGTCGGGGTAGTAACCTGCGCCTTGGGTAACTCTTGGAGGGGCGCTCGAGTTTATATTCCTCGGCCGCGAGGACTTCAGTCCATTTGTCAGCTAGCAGATCTTGATCAACTTGAAGCTGCTGCTGCTTTTTCTTCAGGCTATTTGCCGTGGCCATAAGCCGGCGCTTGAAGCGCTCTTGTTCGACGGGATCCTCTGGGACGGCGAATTCATCGTCGCCGAGGCTTGCCTCGTCTTCGGAGGGGGGGATGTAATTGTCATCCTCCTCCTCTCCATCTGCCGCTCTCTCAGGAGAGCTGGCTCCTTCATCCTCCTGCTCTAAGTCTTGCTGGAGGGGATTGTTGTTGTCTTCGGCACTGTCCGGAGTATTATTATCTCCTGTGCCGGTATCACCACTTTTGCTTTGGCGGGACTTAGAGCGGCGCCGCTGACGTCGGCGCTTGGGTTGCTTCTTGGAGGGGTCATCCTCCGCTATCTCGTCGCCATTGCCTTCATTGGGTGTATCCACCATGTATATGTCATATGACGAGGTGGCTTTCCAGTGCCCTATAGGTGCTGGTTCATGTTCGTCTCCTACATCGTCGTCCATACCGTCGATGTCTTCGGAGTCGAAGTCGAGCATGTCGTTTAAATCATCGACAGTGGCTACATAGTGGGTGGTGGGTGGGCGTCGAATTTCTTCGTCGTCCGCATCCCAATCCTGTTGGCCATAATCCGGCCAGGGCTCTCCTGACAAAGAGAGAGACCTTAGTGAATTCAGAATGTCGCCAAAGGGCGAGTGCTGAAAGATATCTGCGGCGGTGAATTCCATAATCAGCGCCCAATCGGATTCGATTGGCAGGGGCGCGGGTGGTTCGGAGTCAGAAAAAGGGTCCGACACCTTGGTGTCACGGGCTGCGCAGAGGATTATGCTAGTGTTTGGCTCGATCGCCGTTGAGACTGTAGCCCCTGAGGCGGTGTCTAGCCACCCGTCCTCGATTGGCGTAGTTGGCTCCGAGCTAAGGGTCGGAGCTGATGCGGGCGCGGCCTCTGGGGTACTGTTCGGCGGCAGAGCTAGGTCATACCCATCGCGACAGTGCGGCGTGCCCGGCTGTGGCTCGAATCCGTCGAAGATCAAGTCTCCGCGGATGTCGGCTATGTAGTTCAAACTTCCAAATCTGACCTGATGGCCAGGGGCGTAGGTTTCAATCTGCTCCAGATGGCCAGGCGAATTAGCCCACAGTGCAAAGCCGCCGAATACGAAGATCTGTCCGGGGAGAAAAGTCTCACCCTGGACCGCATCGCTATCGATGATAGTAGGAGCCATCAAGCCTAACGGCGACGACACAGAGGAACTCTCAATGAAAGCACCAATGTCGGTGTCAAAACCGGCGGATCTCGGGTAGGGGGTCCCGAACTATGCGTCTAGGCCGGATGGTAACAGGAGGCAGGGGACACGAAGTTTTACCCAGGTTTGGGCCCTCTTGATGGAGGTAAAACCCTGCGTCCTGCTTGATTAATATTGATGATATGGGTAGTACAAGAGTAGATCTACCACGAGCACAGAGAGGCCAAACCCCAGAAGCTAGCCTATGGTATGATTGTATGTTGTGATTGTTGTCCTATGGACTAAAACTCTTTGGTTTATATAGACACCGGAGAGGGTTAGGGTTACACAAGGTCGGTTACAAAGGAGGAGATATCCATATTCGTATTGCCTAGCTTGCCTTCCATGCCAAGTATAGTCCCATCCGGACACGAGACGAAGTCTTCAATCTTGTATCTTCATAGTCTAACGGTCCGGCCAATGGAGATAGTCCGGCTGTCCGGAGACCCCCTAATCCAGGACTCCCACAATGATGAACACTAGCTTGACGATAATTCCCATGTGACCTCGGGAGCGCTTTCCTTTATATAAGAGTTTGTCGAGTCTTGTCCTTTGTTACAAAAAGGATTGGGCCACCTTGCTACACCTTGTTTACTTTTGTTACTTGTTACCCGTTACGAATTACCTTATCACAAAACTATCTATTACCGATAATTTCAGTGCTTGCAGAGAATACCTTACAGAAAACTGCTTGTCATTTCCTTCTGCTCCTCGTTGGGTTCAATAGTCTTACTTATCGAAAGGATTACGATAGATCCCCTATACTTGTGGGTCATCAAGACTCTTTTCTGGCGCCGTTGCCGGGGAGTGAAGCTCCTTTGGTAGGTGGAATTTGGTGAGGAACAATTTATATAGTGTGCTGAAATTTAGTGTCACTTGTTACTATGGAAAATAATCCTTTGAGAGGCTTGTTCGGGGTATCTTCACCCCGAACAGTAGAGCAAAGAGTTCCTCCTCAACCTACTGAACCTATTAAAATTGTTTACTTTGAAATTCCTTCGGGTATGATAGAGAAACTGCTAGCTAATCCTTTTACAGGAGATGGAACATTACATCCCGATATGCACCTAATCTATGTGGATGAAGTTTGTGGATTATTTAAGCTTGCAGGTATGCCCAATGATGTTATCAAGAAGAAGGTCTTCCCTTTATCTTTGAAGGGAAAGTCATTGACATGGTTTTGGCTATGTGATGATATTGGATCATGGAACTACAACCGATTGAAATTGGAATTTCATCAGAAGTTTTATCCTATGCATCTGGTTCATCGTGATTGTAATTATATATAATTTTTGGCCTCACGAAGGAGATAGTATCGCTCAAGCTTGGGGAGGCTTAAGTCAATGTTATATTTATGCCCCAATTATGAGCTCTCAAGAGAAATTACTATTCAAAAATGTTATGCTCGGCTTTCTCTCAGTAATCGCTCCATGCTCGATACTTCTTGTACTGGTTCTTTTATGATGAAGACTATTGAATTCAGATGGGATTTATTGGAAAGAATTAAGCACAACTCTGAAGATTGGGAACTCGACGAAGGTAAGGAGTCAGGTATAACACCTAAGTTTGATTGTGTTAAATATATTATGGATACCGATGCTTTTCGTGAATTTAGCACTAAATATGGACTTGACTCTGAGATAGTAGCTTCTTTCTGTGAATCATTTGCTACTCATGTTGTTCTCCCTAAGGAGAAGTGGTTTAAATATCATCCTCCCATTGAAGTAAAAGTAGTTGAACCTATTAAACTTGAAGAAAAGACTATCGCTTATAATATTGATCCTATTGTTCCTACCGCTTATATTGAGAAACCACCTTTCCCTGTAAGAATAAAGGATCATGCTAAAGCTTCAACTGTGGTTCGTAAGAGTAATGCTAGAACACCTACACCCTCTGAGAAAATTAAAGTTGAACCTAGTATTGCTATGGTTAAGGATCTCTTGGTCGATAATATTGATGGGCATGTTATTTACTTCTATGATGAAGCTGCTAGAATTGCTAGACCCGATACTAAAAATAAAAATAAACCTGTTGTTGGCATGCCTGTTGTTTCTGTTAAAATAGGAGATCACTATTATCATGGCTTGTGTGATTTGGGTGCTAGTGTCAGTGCAATACTTATACTTTATATAAAGAAATTATGCATGATATTGCACCTGCTGAGATAGAAGATATTGATGTTACTATTAAGCTTGCCAATAGAGATACTATTTCACAAGTTGGGATTGTTAGAGATGTTGAAGTCTTGTGTGGGAAAATTAAATATCCTACTGATTTTATTGTTCTTGCTTCCCCACAAGATGACTTTTGTCCCATTATATTTGGTAGACCCTTCTTGAATACTGTTAATGCTAAGATAGACTGCGAAAAGGATATTGTTACTGTTGGTTTAGGGGATATGTCGCATGATTTTAATTTTGCTAAATTTCATAGACAACCCCATGATAAAGAATTGCCTAGTAAAGATGAAATTATTGGTGTTGCTTCTATTGTCGTGCCTCCTAATGATCCTTTAGAACAATATTTGCTAGACCATGAAAATGATATATTTATGAAAGAAAGAAGGGAAATAGATGAAGTATTCTTTAAACTGGGACCTATTTTGAAACAAAACTTGCCTATTGAAATTCTAGGGGATCCTCCTCTACCCAAGGGTGATCCCATGTTTGAGCTTAAACCATTACCTGATACTCTTAAATATGCTTATCTTGATGAAAAGAAGATATATCATGTTATTATTAGTGCTAACCTTTCAGAACAAGAATAAGATAAATGATTGAAAACTCTGAAGAAGCACCGTGCTGCTATTGGATATACTCTTGATGATCTTAAGGGAATTAGTCCCACTCTATGCCAGCACAAAATAAAATTGGAGAAAGACGCTAAACCGGTTGTTGATCACCAACGATGGTTAAATCCTAAGATGAAAGAAGTGGTAAGAAATGAAATACTAAAGCTTCTAGAGGCAGGTATAATTTATCCTGTTGCTGATAGTTAGTGGGTAAGTCATGTCCATTGTGTCCCTAAGAAGGGAGGTATTACTGTTGTTGCTAATGATAAAGACAAATTGATCCCACAAAGAATTGTTATAGGTTATAGAATGGTAATTGATTTCCGCAAATTAAATAAAGCTACTAGAAAGGATCATTACCCTTTATCGTTTATTGATCAAATGCTAGAAACATTATCCAAACATACACATTTTTGCTTTCTAGACGGTTATTCTGGTTTCTCTCAAATACCTGTGTCCAAAGAGGATCAAGAAAAGACCACTTTTACTTGCCCTTTCGGTACCTTTGCTTATAGACGTATGCCTTTTGGTTTATGTAATGCACCTGCTACCTTTCAAAGATGTATGATGCTATATTCTCTGACTTTTGTGAAAAGATTATTGAGGTTTTCATGGATGATTTCTCCGTGTATGGAACGTATTTTGATGATTGCTTAAGCAACCTTGATCGAGTTTTGCAGAGATGTGAAGAAACTAATCTTGTCTTGAATTGGGAGAAGTGCCACTTTATGGTTAATGAAGGTATTGTCTTGGGGCATAAAATTTCGGAAAGAGTTATCGAAGGTGATAAAGCTAAAGTTGATGCTATTGAAAAGATGTCGTGTCCTAAGGACATTAAAGGTATAAGAAGTTTCCTTGGTCATGCCGGTTTTTATAGGAGGTTCATTAAAGACTTCTCAAAAAATTCTAGGCCTCTGACTAATCTCTTACAAAAAGATGTTCCTTTTTGTCTTTGATGATGATTGTGTAGAAGCATTTGAAAGACGTCCATTTTGCATCATGCTTTTATATCAATATTTATTGCATTATGGGTTGTTATTACACATTATGTCACAATACTTATGCCTTTTCTCTCTTATTTTACAAGGTTTACATGAAAAGGGAGAATGCCGGCAGCTGGAATTCTGGACTGGAAAAGGAGCAAATATTAGAGACCTATTCTGCACAACTCCAAAAGTCCTAAAACTCCATGAAAGTCAGTTTTGGAATATATTAAAAATATTGGGTGAAGAAAGCACCAGAGGGGGGGGGGCACCCACTGTCCACGAGGGTGGAGGAAGCACCCCCTGCCTCGTGGGCCACCTGGAAGCCCCCCGATGCCCATCTTCTGGTATAAGGTGTATTTTGCCCTCGAAAAATTCATAAGGAATCTTTTGGGACGAAGCTCCGCCGTCTCGAGGCGGAACCTTGGCAGAACCAATCCAGGGCTCCGGCGGAGCTGTTCTATCGGGAAAACATCCCTTTGGGAGGGGGAAATCATCACCATCGTCATCACCATTGATCCTCTCATCGGGAGGGGGTCAATATCCATCAACATCTTCACGAGCACTGTCGGGGATATACCCCGCGGTATGACCCGGCCGGACTTGGCGACTCACTGGTGACCCGCCCTGACTTGGCGACTCACTAAGTGACCCGCCCGGATCTCTCCACTCACTGATGAGCCGGCTGATCCAGGTGACTCATTGGTGACCTGACTGGCGGGTCAAAGGAGCGAGAAGACCCGGTGGCCCAACAGATGGTTCAAGGAAGGCCGGCTCAAGCTATGGTGGGCCGGCTTAAGAGGAAAGCATAAGGAATATTCCCTTACAAAGGAAGCTAGACTAGGACTCCGCTTGTAATAGAGTAATCCTAATCCTAATAGGACTAGTCATGTAAGCCGCCCCTTCAACATATATAAGGAGGGGCAGGGCACCCCAAGAGGGACAAGTTAGACAAGTTTTCACAAGTTAGGTTTAGAGAGACAAGTCAATAGCTCTCGAGATAGAGCACCCTTATAATTATGATGATCATCTTCAACATCAATGGAGCAGGATGTAGGCTTTTACCTCCACTGTGAGGGGCCGAACCTGCGTAAAAACCTCGCGTCTCTCGTCCCGCTCAACCCCTCTCAAGCTACCACATATATGCGTTGGCCTCACGACTAAGCCCTAACACTAAGTACATTTGCCGTGACAAATCCACGACAGTTGGCGCCCACCGTGGGGTGGACGCACGGTGGTGTTGATTTCTTGGAGGGATTTTTTCAGGGTTCAAGAAGCTCATGATTGTCCGGATGAAGACGAGCTGGCGAGAAGAGGATCTACGTCATCAACGAGCAGTTGGAACAAAACATATGTGATTAAGATCAAGAGAAATTAGGGTTACCGCGTCTCGTGAGCCGTCGCCGATACGACCTATCAAGATCCGTCGAGACCGAGAGGAGATCAGTGTCAAAGCTCACACGTTTTGTCAATCGAAGGAGACGCGTCAAGTCAATCCATATTTGAATCAATCCAAATCAGTACAACCCATGAGTCATCATCGATGGTTCATGCACAACCATTCAAAGCCTTATAGGGGAATAAAACAAGGTCAACTCTGGAGTCAACAATCACAACCCGGAATCGAGATCCATCTTTGACTCTGCCTTGCGCCATCGCCGGCCGCATCAAGAGCCGCCATCGCGGACACATGTCGAGTCGCCGCTGCCATAACTCGCCCTGATCAACCAGCTTCTGTGGAGTCAGCTGCCGCCCAACTCCACTTCAATCCGCTGCCGAATCGTTGTCGCTTGCAGGTCGTCTCGCCACCTTAAACGCAACGATGCCATGGCGTCGAGCCGCCTACGCCTGTTTCTGCACCATTCAGCCGCTGCTGCGGGCCGTCTCTGAGTCGTTGTCGCCAGCACTCCCACTGCGGCCTAGTCAAACTGCGCATCTGCCTCACCTCTGAGCCGCCATCTCTGCCTGGTTGTTTCGTCAGCACAAGCACGACTTGGAGGAGGATTCCAGGCTCTTTCCGCCCCCGAGCGCCCAAATCACGCTACAACCCGCCGCGACATCCAACCCGCCGGCTGCTGCCGAGCCGCCGCAGCCTTGTTCCAACCTCCCCCAGTGGCCAAGAGCCGCTGCGGCCCCTGCCGGTCTAGGCCTCGTGTCCGCATTCTGCAGCATGCACCATCGTAGCCCCCACAGCTGCAACCCGACGCACCTTGAGCCGCCATGCCGCAGTGGCCTTGACCCGCCACCGCACCTGTGAGCTGTCGTTGTCACACCTTGAGACGCCCATTGTCGGTGTCAAAACCGGCGGATCTCGGGTAGGGGGTCCTGAACTGTGCGTCTAAGGCGGATGGTAACAGGAGGCAGGGGACATGATGTTTTACCCAGGTTCCGGCCCTCTTGATGGAGGTAAAACCCTACGTCCTGCTTGATTTATTCTTGATGATATGAGTATTACAAGAGTTGATCTACCACGAGATTGGAGAGGCTAAACCCTAGAAGCTAGCCTATGGTATGATTGTATCTTGTCCTACAGACTAAAACCCTCCGGTTTATATAGACACCAGAGGGGGCTAGGGTCACACAAGGTCGGTTACAAAGGAGGAGATATACATATCCGTATTGCCTAGCTTGCCTTCCATGCCAAGTAGAGTTCCATCCAGACACGAGATGAACTCTTCAATCTTGTATCTTCATAGTCCAACAGTCCGGCCAAAGGATATAATCCGGCTGTCCGGATACCCCCTAATCTAGGACTCCCTCAGTAGCCCCCGAACCAGGCTTCAATGACGATGAGTCCAGCACGCAGTGTTGTTTTCGGCATTGCAAGGCGGGTTCTTCTCCATATTTCGATCGTTTGTAAAGTAGTGTCCGGTCCCATAAATGTTTGGACCTCTTGGCTTCTGTTCCCAATAAGGGCTACCTCCCACGCGTCGAATGAATACGAGGCACCGGGGCGTTTTTACATTCGCCCCCCTAGCCAGATAAATAAATTGTCTATTAAAGGGATGGGGATTCTTAGATCCGATCCATACCATCCTCCCCCAGTGAGAATCCATCAGAGCGTGTTTCAGAAAGATCCATTCCAGCATGGCCGACCTCCGCAGCTCCTCCTCCCGCCCCCGTAGCGCTAAGCCCAGTGATTGGGAGAGGTGTCCAGTCCCACACAGTCGATTAGTCGAACTGCAGACTAAGGGATTTCTCCCTCCGGCGTATATGGTGCCCGTTCGAGCCGGGCTTGCCACCTACAATGGCGGGGAGCAAGCGGAGAGCTTTCCCTGTCCCTCTATGGGGGAGCGGGTCTACCTTGTTCCTTATTTATTAAGGGGACTCGGATTTCCAATTCATCCGTTCCTCCACGGGCTCCTGGAGTTCTACGGCCTCCAATTACACAATTTCACCCCTGCCTCCATTCTACATTTCGCCGGCTATATTGCTCTCTGCGAGTTGTTCCTGGGCTGCGAGGCTCACTTCGAGCTATGGAAACGGCTATTTTGCCTCGTCCCTCGCACACACAGGGGGTCAGTTTATCAAGTGGGCGGAGCCGAAATATGGCGCATCAGCGGTACCGGATACCTGTCCGGTACCCTGAAGAAGTCGTCCGAAGACTGGCCTTCGGAATGGTTTTATATGGAGGACGTTCCCCTTCCGGACCCTGTTCAGTGGGGTCTTCCTGAGTTCAGCAATGCTCCTCTGAAGAAACGCCGAAGTTGGCGCCCACGGAGCCCCTAGGTGGAAGACAATGGAGAAGTCCTCTACCTGATGAACCTGATTAAAGCACTAGCTCAATCAGGATTGACAGTAATCGAAGTTATGTCGATTTGCATAATGCGGGGAGTGCAACCACTTCAATATCGTGGGCACCCCTTGTGGTGTTTTAACGAGGCGGATGATGCCACCCGCTGCGGGCGTAAGGGTTCGGACAATGCTGCCGATTTAGCAAAAATTATGTCCGAATTTTTCAAGGGAGAGGAAGAGGAGTTCATCCGCATCAAGCCACGGGATGGATTCTCCATGTACAATCCTCCAAGCTGGGTAAGTTATATCTCCTTACTCCCATTTTTCCCGCATTCTTTGTCGTGAGTATTCACCTTGCCACTTTGTCGTAGGAACTGCGAAAAGCCATAAAGGAGGTTAGCAACCCTTCCCCACAACCAGAGGACAATGACCGGGCCCTCGACTCCGGACTTGAAGAAGATCTGGTTATATTCGTGGAGCTGATAGACCGGCAGTTCTATCAGTTAAGCTGCGATGATGCCATGGTGGCCATTATGGCCGACTATCCCGGACTGCTTCCTGCATCGCACGTAAGAAAACCAAAAAATCCCAATTCCAAAAACTAGGATCCCCTGTTAGACACTTCAGCTAACATATACATATGGCGTTTTTACAGGGAAGGCATTCGGGACGCCCTCCCGAACCCGCAACAACTTGCCAACAAGAGGCACCGAGGCCGAGCAGACCAAAAAGGAAGGCGGTCAGGACGGAGACGCCGTTGCAAAGGTATAATAGAAACCCTGCTTCGTGGTTGTTGTCGTTCTTGAAATGTAATGACGTCCGTGTTTCTTTAACAGGAAAAACGCTCGCCGGAATATGTCCGGCGATGTTGCTAATCACGCTTCCACCAGTCGGGCGCCAGGACCGGTCATAGAGGCGGAAGCCGATATGGGGCGGGCGCCGGATAATCCCCCTACAAAGGATGTAGATAGATTATCCACTACAAACTCAGAAGTGGAAAGCGCCATGAGTCATAGGCGCCGCCGGGCCGTACTCCGTGACGCTTGTTTCTCACCAGAGGCATTTGATGCCTTCAATTCTGGAGATGCGTACCTCTGTGCTGCTCAAGACGGTCTAGCCAGAGCCACGGATCGGTATGTAAAGGATGTACGGGTAAGTAAATCTGACGATTTATATGTATCAGTAGCCCCCGAGACTTGAAATAGTTAGCAGAACATATTTAAGGATCATCTTTAATGTGCAAGTTCTTACAGAGAAGAATACTAGGCTATCACAGGAGCTGGAGGAATGCAAGACCCAACTGCGGCTGCTGTTGCCACATTGAAGGAACCGAAAAAGTCTCCCGCTGATAACATTTACTTTAAAGAATGATAGTTACCACATAGTGTGTGGCGTGGCTGCAGATCTAACTATAGATGTTGCAGATGAATCTGGAGAAAATCTGGAGGACCAGTATGTCGTGCGACAGCTAGAGGCTGGCAAACGCGTGCTGACTGAGGTTAGGCAGGAGAAAACAATCTCCAAGACGCCAATATCAAGCTGAGCATGGAACTAAAAGACGTTCGAGCCCAGCTTGCAGACTCCGAGAAGGAGAATAAGCGGCTTCGGCGCAGCATTTTCAGTAAGTGCTTGAACGAATCCTTTTGAAGGAGTTCGGCGAAGAAGCCGGCTAACAGTGTTATGTCTGTAGGTATGCTAACGGGTCGTCCCGCGGAGGAAATGCCCAGGTCTGCGGGTGATCTTCTATCCGAGCTCTCACATCTGCACGAACAAGTTCGGCAGGTGATGCAAGGTGTTGCCCAGGCCTTGTGGCCATCTGTCTCCCTGCCAAAAGGCGTTGCAGAGCTTATGGAGAAGCTCAAGGGAGCACGACAGCGCTTCCGATTATGGAAGATATCGGCCTACCATCAAGGTGCCAGAGAAGCCTGGGCCATGGTGAAGACGCGGTATACCAAGGCTGACCCAAATCACATGGCCGAGGTCGGACCTGTGGGGCCCGATGGAAAAGAGATCCCCGTTAGCTTAGTTTATGGGCAAGTAGAATTAGCCTCAAAGTATTCCCAACAGGATTGTAGGCTAGACCGCCTGTTGGATGATATAGAAGAGGAATTTAGTCAGTCTGCATGACTATGCAATTAAAGTGACGTGTATAATGCCTTCTAGCCGTCTTGGCGGACCTTTTCGCTTCAACCTTGGGACCCAATAGTCCGGAGTGTATCCTAATACCCGCTCAGTTATATAAGAACCGGGGTATGCGTGGATACCAGGCGTAGGGGTCATTAGTGCTTGAACGGACAAGTGCCCAACTAGTTATGTTATATTACATGGGTAGTAAGAAACATCTTCCAGGGAGAATAGTTCCGTTAAAGGTTCCTTTCCCTGGGTATGCATGCCCTAAGGTGCATGTACGGACTGCGATAGGAAACGCAGGAAAAAACATTTGGGGGCAGATATGGAAAATAAATAAAAATCATGTTTTGTTCACCGACCGAATATTCCCTTAAGAACGCTAGCTTTCGGCTTCACCCAATCTGAGGTACACATCCGGCTGACCCGGCAGTAACAATCGCAGAGGTGCTCCCCTTATGCCCTAGCTGAATTAACGGGAATGTAGGGCATAAATACAAGAGCTAGGCAACCCAGCTTGGCCAAAACTTAAGTCATATCGATGCATATAATGGCGAAAAAAGGTACATGCGGAAGTATAACACATGTGCGGGGCATGAGGCCTAGATAAATAATTAAGCTTCTGTGAAAGAAGCCCCCAGGTATGATGAGCGCGGCTAGCACATCTATAATGTGCAAGCGAGGCACAAGTTGGCCCTTGAAGGCCTAGAGAAAGAATAAAAGAAAGAAAGAAAGAAAGAAAGGAAAACAAGACAGGAAATGTATATGCAAAAAATGGACAGAGGAAGGGGACGAACATAGAGTCCGGCGCTAGGCGTAGAATCTTCGGAGCCTGGCCACGTTCCATGGGTTCGGCTCGAGTCGATTAGTCGATGCATCCCGCAGTCGATACGCTCCACCGGTCAGAACTTGGTCAACAATGATGGGACCTTCCCATTTGGGCTCGAGCTTGTTCTTTTTCTTATCCGACAGGCGTAGAACTAGTTCGCCAACGTTATAAGTTTTGGCCCGTACTTCTCTGCTCTGGTATCTGCGAGCCTATTGCTGATAAAATGCGGAACGAGCTTTTGCTACGTCGCGCTCCTCCTCCAGGGTGTCTAGACTGTCCTGCCGATCGAGCTCGGCTTCTCTTTGTTCGTACATGCGCACTCGAGGTGAGTCATGAATTATGTCACAGGGCAAGACTTCCTCTGCGCCGTACACCATAAAGAAGGGTGTATATCCGGTAGTACGATTCGGCATGGTCCGCAGCCCCCAGAGTACGGAGTCGAGCTCCTCTACCCAGTGCGTGTTAGACTCCGTTAAGGAACGCACTAATCTGGGTTTAATGCCACTCATTATAAGACCGTTTGCTCGCTCAACTTGGCCATTGGTTTGTGGGTGACAGATTAAAGCGTAATCGAGCTTGATGCCCATTTTGCTGCACCAGAGTTTTACCTCATCGGCCGTGAAGTTCGTGTCGTTGTCGGTGATGATGCTGTGGGGGACGCCATAACGGTGTACGGCCCCGTATATGAAGTCTATCACCGGTCCGGATTCGGCTGTTTTAACAGGTTTGGCCTCTATCCATTTGGTGAATTTATCCACCATGACCAGTAAGTATTTTTTCTTGTGGGTTCCCCCATTAAGGGGTCCATCCATGTCAAGCCCCCAGACCGCGAAGGGCCACGTAATGGGGATTGTTTGGAGGGAGGTGGGTGGCATGTGGCTTTGATTTGCAAAGAGCTGGCAACCGGCGCAATGTTGGACCAAGTCCTGCGCATCTGCCCGGGCCGTTGGCCAATAGAATCCTGTACGGAAGGCCTTGCTTACAAGAGCCCGGGCTGAAGCGTGGTGACCGCCGAGTCCGGCATGAATTTCTGCCAAAAGGTTCCGCCCTTCCTCTTCGGAGATGCATCTTTGAAGGACTCCGGTAGTGCTTCTTTTGTATAATTCTCCCTCATGGACCCTGTAGGCCTTGGATCGCCGCACTATGCAGCGTGCCTCATTTTGGCCCTCCGGAAGTTCCTGTCTAGTTAGGTAGGCCAGGAATGGTTCTGTCCACGGGGCAATGATGGCCATTATTACGTGGGCTGAAGGTGTTATTTCGATGGCGGAGCCTCTGATTGTGTTAGAGTGTTCGGTATCGGGTATTTTGGTCGGGTCCGGAATATTGTTACCGGTGTCCCCTTCCCATACTACGGATGGCTTGAACAGCCTCTCCAAAAATATGTTGGGGGGGACCGCATCGTGTTTTGCCCCGAAGCGGGGCGAGGATATGCGCCAACAACAACAACAACAACAACAAAGCCTTTAGTCCCAAGCAAGTTGGGGTAGGCTAGAGGTGAAACCCATAAGATCTCGCAACCAACTCATGGCTCTGGCACATGGATAGCAAGCTTCCATGCACCCCTGTCCATAGCTAGCTCTTTGGTGATACCCCAATCCTTCAGGTCTCTCTTAACTGACTCCTCCCATGTCAAATTCGGTCTACCCCGCCCTCTCTTGACATTCTCCGCACGCTTTAGCCATCCGCTATGCACTGGAGCTTCTGGAGGCCTGCGCTGGATATGCCCAAACCATCTCAGACGATGTTGGACAAGCTTCTCTTCAATTGGTGCTACCCCAACTCTATCTTGTATATCATCATTCCGGACTCGATCCTTCCTCGTGTGGCCACACATCCATCTCAACATACGCATCTCCGCCACACCTAACTGTTGAACATGTCGCCTTTTAGTCGGCCAACACTCAGCGCCATACAACATTGCGGGTCGAACCGCCGTCCTGTAGAACTTGCCTTTTAGCTTTTGTGGCACTCTCTTGTCACAGAGAATGCCAGAAGCTTGGCGCCACTTCATCCATCCGGCTTTGATCCGATGGTTCACATCTTCATCAATACCCCCATCCTCCTGCAGCATTGACCCCAAATACCGAAAGGTGTCCTTCCGAGGTACCACCTGACCATCAAGGCTAACCTCCTCCTCCTCACACCTAGTAGTACTAAAACCGCACATCATGTACTCGGTTTTAGTCCTACTAAGCCTAAACCCTTTCGATTCCAAGGTTTGTCTCCATAACTCTAACTTCCTATTTACCCCCGCCCGACTATCGTCAACTAGCACCACATCATCCGCAAAGAGCATACACCATGGGATATCTCCTTGTATATCCCTTGTGACCTCATCCATCACCAATGCAAAAAGATAAGGGCTCAAAGCTGACCCCTGATGCAGTCCTATCTTAATCGGGAAGTCATCAGTGTCGACATCACTTGTTCGAACACTTGTCACAACATTATCGTACATGTCCTTGATGAGGGTAATGTACTTTGCTGGGACTTTGTGTTCCTCCAAGGCCCACCACATGACATTCCGCGGTATCTTATCATAGGCCTTCTCCAAGTCAATGAACACCATATGCAAGTCCTTCTTTTGCTCCCTATATCTCTCCATAAGCTGTCGTACCAAGAAAATGGCTTCCATGGTCGACCTCCCAGGCATGAAACCAAACTGGTTTTTGGTCACGCTTGTCATTCTTCTTAAGCGGTGCTCAATGACTCTCTCCCATAGCTTCATTGTATGGCTCATCAGCTTAATTCCACGGTAATTAGTACAACTATGAACATCCCCCTTGTTCTTGAAGATTGGTACTAATATACTCCGTCTCCATTCTTCTGGCATCTTGTTTGCCCGAAAAATGAGATTGGAAAGCCTGGTTAGCCATACTATCGCTATGTCCCCGAGACCTTTCCACACCTCAATGGGGATACAATCCGGGCCCATCGCCTTGCCTCCCTTCATCCTTTTTAAAGCCTCCTTGACCTCAGACTCCTGGATTCGACGCACAAAACGCATGCTGGTCTCATCAAAAGAGTCGTCCAGTTCAATGGTAGAGCTTTCATTCTCCCCATTGAACAGCTTGTCGAAGTACTCCCGCCATCTATGCTTAATCTCCTCGTCCTTCACCAAGAGTTGGCCTGCTCCGTCCTTGATGCATTTGACTTGGCCAATATCCCTCGTCTTCCTCTCTCGGATCTTGGCCATCTTATAGATGTCCCTTTCGCCTTCCTTCGTGCCTAACCGTTGGTAGAGGTCCTCATACGCCCGACCCCTTGCTTCACCAACAGCTCGCTTTGCGGCCTTCTTCGCCATCTTGTACTTCTCTATGTTGTGTGCACTCCTATCCAGGTATAGGCGTCTAAAGCAATCTTTCTTCTCTTTAATCGCCTTCTGGACATCATCATTCCACCACCAGGTATCCTTATCTTCGCTTCTCCTTCCCCTGGACACTCCAAACTCCTCTGAGGCCACCTTACGAATGCAAGTCGCCATCTTCATCCACACATTGTCCGCATCCCCTCCTTCCTCCCAAGGGCCCTCCTTAATGACCCTCTCCTTGAACGCCTGAGCTACCTCCCCCTTGAGCTTCCACCACTTCGTTCTAGCGACTTTAGCCCGCTTATCCCGCTGGACACGAATCCGAAAGCGGAAGTCAGCAACCACCAGCTTATGCTGGGGTACAACACTCTCTCCAGGTATCACCTTACAGTCTAGGCACGCACGCCTATGTTCCCTTCTCGAGAGGATGAAATCAATCTGGCTAGAGTGTTGGCCACTACTAAAAGTCACCAGATGTGACTCTCTCTTTCTAAAGAGGGTGTTGGCTACAATCATGTTGTAGGCTAGAGCAAAGCTTAAGACATCGTCTCCTTCTTGATTCCTGATGCCATAGCCAAAGCCCCCATGCACCCCTTCAAAACCTGTGTTAGATGTACCCACGTGGCCATTGAGGTCTCCTCCTATGAAGAGCTTCTCACCAATCGGTACACTCCTAACCATGTCTTCCAGGCCTTCCCAGAACTCCCTCTTGGTGTTCTCATTGTGGCCTACTTGCGGGGCATACGCGCTGATAACATTGAGAACCAAGTCCTCAACTACCAGCTTGACCAGGATAATCCGATCCCCACGTCTCTTGACGTCTACCACTCCATACTTGAGGCTCTTGTTGATCAAGATGCCTACGCCATTTCTGTTTGCAGCCGTCCCCGTGTACCATAGCTTGAAGCCGGTATCCTCCACCTCCTTCGCCTTCTGTCCTCTCCATTTGGTTTCTTGGACGCAAAGGATATCAACACCTCTCCTCACCGCTGCATCAACTAGCTCCCGAAGCTTCCCTGTCAGAGACCCTACGTTCCAGCTACCTAAGCGAATCCTCCTAGGCTCGGCTAGCTTCCTTACCCTTCGCACTCGTCGAGTCAAATGCGAAGACCCTTGCTCATTTTCCACTACATCCGGGCGAGGATATGCGCCGCCTGATTGTTTTCCCGAGCCACATGGTGAAATTCGAGCCCCTCGAACCGAGCTGACATTTTTAGGACAACGTTTCGGTAGGCCGCCATTTTCGAATCCTTGGCGTCAAAGTCTCCATTTATTTGGGATATTGCGAGGTTGGAATCTCCACGCACCTCCAGGCGTTGAATGCCCAGGAAGACTGCCATCCAAAGACCATGCAACAGAGCTTCGTATTCGGCTGCGTTGTTGGAGTCTGTATACAATATTTGCAGTACATATTGAATGGTATCTCCAGCTGGGGACGTCAGGACGATGCCAGCCCCTAGACCAGCCAGCATTTTAGAACCATCGAAGTGCATGATCCAATTGGAGTATGCGCCGTACTCTTTAGGGAGTTCGGCCTCCGTCCATTCGGCGACAAAGTCGGTCAATACTTGCGACTTAATGGCTCATCGAGGTATGCATGTTATGTTGAACGGGAGGAGCTCAATGGCCCATTTGGCAATCCGGCCCATAGCGTCAGGGTTGTTTATAATATCATTAAGTGGCACTTCCGAGGCTACTGTAATCGAACACTCTTGAAAGTAGTGTCGCATCTTCTGGGATGCCATGAATACCGCATAGGCTATCTTTTGATAATGTGGGTACCGTGATTTGCATGGAGTGAGGACAGTGGATACATAGTATATCGGCTTTTGAAGAGGGAATTTATGTCCGTCAGCTTCTCGTTCGACGACAAGCACTGCGCTTACAACTTGATGAGTTACCACAATGTACAGCAGCATTGGTTCGCCGATGTTTGGTGCGGCCAGGATTGGGTTGGTTGCCAAAATGGCCTTTATTTCTTCCAATCCGGCCGTGGCAGCGTCCGTCCACTCGAAGTGTTCGGTGCGCCGAAGGAGGCGATAAAGGGGTAAAGCCTTTTCTCCTAAGCGGGAGATAAAGCGGCTTAGAGCCGCCATGCATCCAGTTAACTTCTGGATTTGTTTGAGGTCTGTTGGGGTAGCCAACTATGACAAAGCTCGGATTTTAGCCGGATTAGCTTCAATACCTCTACTGGAGACAATGAAACCCAGGAGCTTTCCGGCAGGTACGCCGAAAATGCATTTTTCTGGATTGAGCTTGATGTCGTATGTTCAGAGGTTGTCGAATGTGAGCCTCAAGTCATCTATCAAAGAGTCAACGTGTTTGGTTTTGACGACCACATCGTCTACGTATGCCTCTACTGTTTTGCCGATTTGTTTCTCTAGACATGTCTGAATCATGCGTTGATATGTCCCAATTCTCGCGCAGGAACTCTTGTAGTGCGGCGTCCATGGCGGGGTTTAACTATGCCCCGATGGGGGCTGTTTTTGTAGGGTCCGTTGGGTGGACTTGGAATTTGACTATTTCATCCGCTGGTTTAAAAGAGGTGGACTTGGATCTCTTATCGAGTATCACGTCGTCCCTGTCCACTGTGGAGCGTAGCGTGGTTAATTCCTCGGCCGAGAGGCTTCGGATAATGCCTCGAGGGCCAGTGCAGCTGTTTTGTTTTCAGTGCGGAGTGCTGTGTCCGGATCACTGGCGAGGGTGATTATTTCGTTGGGCCCGGGCATTTTGAGCTTCTTGTATCCACTGCTGAACGGGGCCACTTGAAATGTAATTTCTTCGGATCTATAGTTCTCTGGCGTACCGAATACCACATCTAGTGTGATTTTCCCAGCGCATCGTGCCTCCCGACTGGGTATGATTGCCCTGAAGGTTGTGCTACTTTGCTCAATGCGGTTCCAGTCTATTTCCATTGTTTGAAGTGTTTCCTCATAGATGAGGTTTAATCCGTTGCCGCCGTCCATGATTACTTTGGTGAGTCGAAAGCCGTTCACAATTGGACTGAGGACCAGTGCGGCTGGTGCTCGGGCTGTTCAGAATTTAGGTTCGTCACTGGCATTGAAGGTAATAGCCATGTCACTCCATGGATTTATTACTGCTACGTGGCAGATTTCGGCCATGCTGCAGAGTGTTCGCTTGCGCCTATTATTTGACACGAAGGTCTCAAAGACTGTTAACACCGTATTGTTATCCACGGGATGGTGCTCTGTGGCATTTGGGATAAGAAAATACTCACCACTTTTGGCCACCTGCCGGAGTATCCAACATGCTCTAAGGCTATGCGTTGGTATTGTATCCGCTGTACTATGAATTTTGCAGGGTCCGTTAAGCCATCCCTCCAATACGGTTCAATGCCCTGTAGAGGGTTTTTGTTTCTTTGCAACTAGCTCGGGTGTCTTATGATAGTGCACCCTTTTACTTCGGACTGGGTGTATATTCGGAGCCGGATTATCCCAAAATTTCGTTTCGGTTTTCCAGGCACTTTCCAGCGCACAGTACTTTCGTACTATGGACGCCAAGTCAGCGAAGCGTGATATGTCACAGCGACTTAAGGCGTTAAGGATTCCCTTGTCCGTGCAATTATTGCAGAAAAGTGTGATTGCATCTTCCTCGCGATAGTCCTTAACCTTGTTCATCACAAGGAGGAATCTGGCCCAATAATGATGTACTGTTTCATGGGGCTCTTGCCTGATGTGGGAAAGATCGTTTATGTCTGGGTGGGTGGGTGGATTTGAGTCCGAACCCCTACCGATCTGAGACCCAGGGGCTGAGGAGTTTCCAATCTTGGAAGTTCGGGTTCTGGAGTGCTGCCCGATAAGTCTGGCCCGCTGCCTGATTCTAGGTTCAGGGCTTGGGTGATGTCCTCCCGTAAGCGGGTATCCGGCTCGGAGAGCTCAGGAATCCGGACATAGTTAGCCCTCAAAATAGAGGAAGAGTTACCGCATTGTTCCTCCACCACCGCAACATGATGGGTGACCGATGGAGAGTTAATATCCCTTTGATCGTGTTTAAGCCCAATCCGATCATAGTCCGTAGCGACTCCCAAGGTGGCGATGCGATCCAAGAGTTCGTTTAGGGAAGAGAGCTCCATTGGATCCATCTGCTCGGCGAATTTCGAGCCGACATGGAGGCTGTTTTTTATTACCCGAGAAGTCATCGTCGGTGCAGCGGCCGAACAGGCAGTCATGACGAAACTGCCTAGCCGAAGAGTTTGGCCGACAGCCAGAGCTCCCCCGGCGGTAATGTTGTTTCTAACAATGATATGAGGCATCCTTCCTAATGGCGACGTCACAGAGGAACTCTTAATGAAAGCACCAATTTTGGTGTCAAAACCGGCGGATCTCAGGTAGGGGTTCCGAACTGTGCGTCTAAGGCGGATGGTAACAGGAGGCAGGGGACACAATGTTTTACCCAGGTTCGGGCCCTCTTGATGGAGGTAAAACCCTATGTCCTGCTTGATTTATTCTTGATGATATGAGTATTACAAGAGTTGATCTACCACGAGATCGGAGAGGCTAAACCCTAGAAGCTAGCCTATGGTATGATTGTATCTTGTTCTACGGACTAAAACCCTCTGGTTTATATAGACACCAGAGGGGGCTAGGGTCACACAAGGTCGGTTACAAAGGAGGAGATATACATATCCGTATTGCCTAGCTTGCCTTCCACGCCAAGTAGAGTTCAATTCAGACACGAGACGAAGTCTTCAATCTTGTATCTTCATAGTCCAACAGTCCGGCCAAAGGATATAATCCGGCTGTCCGGATACCCCCTAATCTAGGACTCCCTCACCCACCTTCCGAGTCTCCATGTCGCGGCTCCGCCTTGAGCTGTTGTGCCACTTCCGAGCCGCCCGGGCTTGCGGCCCCGCGCCGTCGTCACTCGCCTCAGTCGGTCGCTTGACCCGTTTGCGTCGTCCGTGCCTGGAGCTGCCTTTGGCCATCCGAGCCGCTCTAGTCAGTGCACCACTGAGCTGTCACACCCGCGCTTTACCAGCGCCTCCGTCGTCGACCCGCTACCGCAACGGGCTGGCTTTGCCGTTTCGGCCTTTTCCCTATCACCCCGACCTGCCTCGCCTCGGGTTTCTTCAGCTATGCAGCGGCCAGCATCCGTCGTCGCGCCTCGTTGAGCCGCCCGTGGCCATCGTTGAGCCGCCGCCTTGGCCCGTTTCCAAGTCGCCGCTGCTGGTGGTGTTTGAGCCGGCTTCGCCTCCAAAACTGCCCGTGCTATGGCTCGTCTCCAGCAGCTGCCTCTGATGGATGTCGCCTCTGCCTCTACGGGCCGGCCCTCGCTGAAGCTCACTGACCTGCCAGTATCACCGCTTACTCGCCAGACTCCGACCCGCCATCGGCCGCAGCACCCCGTGCGCCTGTTACAACCTGAGTCGCCAATCGAATCACGGGTGCCCTGCCCTCCAGTTCACCGCGTCAGCGTTACGCGAACCGCCGTGCGTGAGTCACCATTTTTGCCTATGAGCCGGCGGCTAACCCAGAGCCACCGGATGCTCTACACCTCGGCTGTCGCTGAGCCGCCGCTGCATCTCTCCTTCCAGAGCCGCCCCGAGCCGCCCTTGTGACAAGTTGACCGGCCGGTCTCATGTCGTTCTCTGCAGTATCGCCACAACAGTTATTGCTTGTTTCAACCGCTGCTGTAAATCGCCGTCTTTGGCTCGTCTCCGTTGGGCGCGACTGCCTCTGCCCCAAGCCACTATCCCGAGTCAACGACGTCATTCTGAATTGGCCTCACTGCACGGGTTTGCGACGTACCAAGTCGCTGAACGCCACCCGCACCGCCGCCGGGTCATAAGCAACATCGTAGGGTCAAACCGCCCGTTTCCACTGTCATAACCTCAAACCAATCTTGCGGCACACGTCCTCATCGTCGCGCCGGTGCAGCTACGACTCGCTGATGCTTCGGCGCCTTCCGTCTCCACTGTAGTGGCTATCGGTGTTGTGGCCCGTTTTTTTATCCAAGTCGCTGCATCGTAGCTCCGGGCTGCAATCTCCACTCCTACTGCAACCCGCCGAGCTGTCCGAATTGCCCCACTGTTGCCCCGATGTTCTGAGCTGCCGCTTGTGTCAACTGCAGCGGATGAGCCGCCCCTACGCGAGGGCCTCCATCGAGCCGGCCACTTCACCCACCTCATCGACCTGTGGACTGCTTTGAGCCGCCCATATGCACCTGCACTGCGCCTCAACCCGCCACCATGCATTGACCCTGCTTGCCATCGCCGCCCTAGCACCGAGCCGCTCTTGTACTAAAGCTGCGTTCACCTCGTGTCGTTCCATCATGGCAGGCCGCCTCTGTCTCTAAGGCAAGCCTCCTCAAGCTGGCTCACCTCCGTTGTCGGCCACCGCCGGGTCAAGTCGCCGCGCTTACAGCTGTTTTGAATCGCCGACGGCCCAAGATCCGGCCTGCATCCGTTGTGACTAGCCCCGTCATGGGCCTCTTACCAGTCGTTGCGCTGAAAAAAGTTGTTTAAAGAGGTGACGGTTCGGTTGGAGTAATATAAGGGGTCATGGACTTGTGTGAGGTGCTTTGTGTTGTCTGATGAGTGGAACTTGAGAGAGTTGCAGATAAGGTGGTGAGTAAGAGTCAGACGGCATTTATGAAAAACGGAAATATTTTAGCCCCTCAGACTGGAATGAGAATTTCGATAGATTTCTTTGCTTTAAAGCATAGGACGATTAACAAGAGCAGAACCTTGATGGACTTTTTAGTATATTGCCCTGAAAGTACCAAGTTTCTGAAATAAGTCAACGCAACAGATACCATCACATCATAAGGTGCATTGTTTGAGCTGCTTAAGAGTGCTCCCACCAAAAATCAAATCAGGTGCTATCTGCCTTATCTACTTTCCAGTATATATTTTATTCTTTCGAGGACAATTACTCTCGCACTGCCATGTCTTTCATGCAGAAAAATTCTTCAATATAGAAGACACCATTAAGCCATGGGTATAGAGATCCCATGTGCATCATCCAGTGGTCCAGTCTACACTGATATACGGAGGCTGTACTGGCATATGTCTGCACCGTGGTTTTTAACAGATGGGCATTCAACTATCAACATGCCGGGGGCTGACCTACATCACAGGCAAACACACCTCTCGTCATGCAGTGGTCCGGTCTACATCGATTCACCCGGAAAGCGCCTATGTCGTTGCCCAATGAATATGTACAAGCCGCCGCACCGTGGTCCGGTCTATTACAACAACTCTGAAGAAGGTCATAGTGTCAGCCTCTACCTCCACCAGATGGTTCATTGGATAGGCGTACAAATCACCACCACTGTGTTTTGGTTAAACAACCAGCTGGGATGAACCGCTAGTCGGATTACTGACACAAATCATACGGGGTCATTTATAACCCTCCACGGTTGACCTCAAGTTTCCGTGGATTCACATCGCATTATCAGTGTCAAGGATATATAATGAGTGTTGCGAAGATCCTTAACTCGCCACCTTGCCTCCAGCTTCAACATGTCCAATGATCCGTTGTTCAACTATACGCTGGTTTATATCACGGTCAAGTATGGAGAATCTCAAGCCAACTCCTCGAGCCGTCTTAAGACTCGGGGGCTACAATGACGTGACTCGGCAGAATTGGCCAGTTTCAGCAAAATTCAAGAACTCTGGGTCATTGGAGGGAAAATAACCCGGCCCCGGAGATTACTGCTATATCGATGAAAATTTAAGGGTCGTCAGAAAGTTTCCGGCTCAAAATGAAGGTTCTGGTTCAAGGGAAATCTGTCTCCTACAAAGCGCTGAAACTCTTAATATCTGGTTCACAATCTGGCTCAAGGGAAATCTGTGTCCCACAAAACTCTGAAGCTCTCAAATCCAATTTAAAACTCTGGTTCAAGAAGAATATCCATCTCTTGCAAGTTCGAGTGCTCAGGAAAATTACAGGGACCAAAGAGAGTTGGATGAACAACATAGCGCAAACGTAGGTCCCTGGCAAGCACAAATTGTCAGTATGTCACTTGGGGGCTTCCTGTTCAAACATAGGTGTACTCACCAAAGAGAACATAGCGTTAGTACCCTCTTGACCAGGTTATTTGTTGGGGAACGCAGTAACTTCAAAAAAATTCCTACGCACACGCAAGATCATGGTGATGCATAGCAAGGAGAGGGGAAGAGTGTTGTCCATGTACCCTCGTAGACCGTAAGCGGAAGCATTATGACAACGCGGTTGATGTAGTCGTACGTCTTCATGATCGACCGATCCTAGTACCGAAAGTACGGCACCTCCGCGATCTACACATGTTCGGCTCGGTGACGTCCCATGAACTCATGATCCAGCAGGGTGTCGAGGGAGAGCTTCGTCAGCACGACGGCGTGATGACGGTGATGATGATGCTACCGGAACAGGGCTTCGCCTAAGCACCGCTACGATATGACTGAGGTGGATTATGGTGGAGGGGGGCACCACGCACGGTTGGAAACAATCAACTTGTGTGTCCAAGGGTGCCCCCTGCCCCCATATATAAAGGAGCAAGGGGGCAGGCCGGCCGGCCCTTGGGACGTGCCAGGAGAGGAGGAGTCCGGAAGGAGGAGAGGGAGAAGGAAAGGGGGGCGCCGCCCCCCTTCCCTAGTCCAATTCATACCAGAGGGGGAGGGGCACGCGGCCTGGCCTGGCCGGCCCTTCTGTCTCTCCACTAAGGCCCATGTGGCCCATTAGTTCTCCCCCCCGGGGGGGGGGGGGGGTTCAGTAACCCTCCGGTACTCCGGTTTTCTCCGAAATCACCCGGAACACCTCCGGTGTCCGAATATAGCCGTCCAATATATCAATCTTTATGTCTCGACCATTTAGAGACTCCTCGTAATGTCCGTGATCACATCCGGGACTCGGAACTACCTTCGGTACATCAAACACATAAACTCATAATACCGATCGTCACTGAATGTTAAGCGTGCGAACCCTACGGCTTCGAGAACTATGTAGACATGACCGAGACACATCTCCGGTCAATAACCAATAGCGGAACCTGGATGTTCATATTGGCTCCCACATATTCTTTTAAGATCTTTATCGGTGAAACCGCATAACGATATACGTTGTTCCCTTTGTCATCAGTATGTTACTTGCCCGAGATTTGATAGTCGGTATGTCAATACCTAGTTCAATCTTGTTATCGGCAAGTCTCTTTACTTGTTCCGTAATGCTACATCCCGTAACTAACTCATTAGCTACATTGCTTGCAAGGCTTATAGTGATGTACATTACCGAGAGGGCCCGGAGATACCTCTCCGGCAATCGGAGTGACAAATCCTAATCTCGATCTATGCCAACTCAAGAAAAACCATCGGAGACACCTGTAGAGCACCTTTATAATCATCCAGTTATGTTCTGACGTTTGGTAGCACACAAAGTCTTCCTCCGGTATTCGGGAGTTGCATGATCTCATAGTCATAGGAACATGTATAAGTTATGGAGAAAGCAATATCAACAAACTAAACGATCATCATGCTAAGCTAACAGATGGTTCATGTTAATCACATCATTCTCTAATGATGTGATCCTGTTAATCAAATGACAACTCATGTCTATGGTTAGGAAACATAACCATCATTGATTCAACGAGCTAGTCAAGTAGAGGCAAACTAGTGACACTCTGTTTGTCTATGTATTCACAATGTACTAAGTTTCTGGTTAATACAATTCCAGCATGAATAATAAACATTTATCATGATATAAGGAAATATAAATAACAACTTTATTGTTGCCTCTAGGGCATATTTCCTTCAGTCTCCCACTTGCACTAGAGTCAATAATCTAGTTCACATCATCATGTGATTTAACATGAATAGTTCACATCTTTATGTGAGTAGTTCACATATCCATGTGACTAACACCCAAAAGGTTTACTAGAGTCGATAATCTAGTTCACATCGCTATGTGATTAACACCCAAAGAGTGATCATGTTTTGCTTGTGAGAGAAATTTAGTCAACGGGTCTGCCACATTCAGAGCCGTATGTATTTTGTAAATTTTCTATGTCTACAATGCTTTTCACGAAGCTACTCTAGCTAATTGCTCCCACTTTTAATATGTATCTAGATCGAGACTTAGAGTCATCCAGATCAGTGTTAAAGCTTACATCGACGTAACTTTTTATGACGAACTCTTTGTCACCTCCATAACCGAGAAACATTTCCTTATTCCACTAAGGATATTTTTGACCGCTATCGAGTGATCCACTCCTGGATCACTGTTGTACCCTCTTGCCAATCTTATGGTGAGGTACACAATAGGTCTGGTACACAGCACAACATATTTTATAGAACCTATGACTGAGGCATAGGGAATGACTTTTCATTCTGTTTCTATTTTCTGCCGTGGTCGGGTTTTGAGTCTTTACTCAACTTCACACCTTGCAACACAGGAAATAACTCCTTCTTTGACTGTTCTATTTTGAACTACTTCAAAATCTTGTCAAGGTATGTACTCGTTGAAAATATATTAAGCGTCTTGATCTATCTCTATAGATCTTGATGCTCAATATGTAAGTAGCTTCACCGAGGTCTTTCTTTGAAAAACTCCTTTCAAACACTCCTTTATGCTTTCCAGAAAACTCTACATTATTTCCGATCAACAATATGTCATTCACAGATACTTATCAGAAATGATGTAGTGCTCCCACTCACTTTGTTGTAAATACAGGCTTCACTGCAAGTCTATATAAAACCATATGCTTTGATCACTTTATCAAAGCATATATTCAAACTCCGAGATGCTTGCACCAGTCCATAGATGGATGGCTGGAGCTTTCTCACTTTGTTAGCACCTTTAGGATTGACAAAACCTTCTGGTTGCATCATATACAACTCTTCTTTAAGAAATCCATTAAGGAATATAGTTTTGACATCCATTTGCCAGATTTCATAAAATGCGGCAACTGCTAACATGATTCGGACAGACTTTTAAGCATTGATATGAGTGATAAAATCTCATTGTAATCAACACCTTGAACTTATCGAAAACATTTTGCGACAATTCGATCTTTGTAGATAGTAACACTACTATCAGTGTCCGTCTTCCTCTTGAAGATCCATTTATTCTTAATGACTCACCGATCATCGGGTAAGTCAATCAAAGTCCATACTTTGTTCTCATCCATGGATCCCATCTCAGATTTCATGGCCTCAAGCCATTTTGCGGAATCTGGGCTCATCATCGCTTCCTCATAGTTCGTAGGTTCGTCATGGTCTAGTAACACGACTTCCAGAATAGGATTACCGTACCACTCTGGTGTGGACCATACTCTGGTTGACCTGCGAGGTTCGGTAGTAACTTGATCTGAAGTTTCATGATCATCATCATTAGCTTCCTCACTAATTGGTGTAGGAATCACTGCAACTGATTTCTGTGATGAACTACTTTCCAATTCAGGAGAAGGTACAATTACCTCATCAAGTTCTACTTTCCTCCCACTCACTTCTTTCGAGAGAAACTCCTTCACTTGAAAGGATTCATTCTTAGCAACAAAATAACTTGCCTTCAGATCTGTGATAGAAGGTGTACCCAACAGTTTCTTTTTGGGTATCCTATGAAGACACACTACTATGATTTGGGTTCGAGCTTATCAGTTTGAAACTTTTTCACATAAGCATTGCAACCCCAAACTTAGAGAAACGATAGCTTTGGTTTCTTGCCAAACCATAGTTCATATGGTGTCATCTCAACGGATTTAGATGGTGCCCCATTTAACGTGAATGCAGTTGTCTCTAATGGACAATCCCAAAATGATAGTGGTAAATCGGTAAGAGACATGATAGATCGCACCATATCCAATAAAGTACGATTACAATGTTCGGACACACCATTATGCTGTGGTGTTCCAGGTGGCGTGAGTTGCGAAACTATTCCACATTGTTTCAAATGAAAACCAAACTCATAACTCAAATATTCACTTCCACGATCAGATCATAGAAACTTTATTTTCTTGTTACGATGATTTTCTACTTCACTCTGAAATTGTTTGAACTTTTCAAATGTTTTGGACTTATGTTTCATCAATTAGATATACCTATATCTTCTCAAATCATCTGTGAAGGTCAAAAAATAATGATACCCGCCGCGAGCTTCAACTCTCATCGGACCGCATACATCAGTATGTATTTCTCCCATAAGTGAGTTGCTCGCTCCATTGTTCCGGAGAACGGAGTCTTAGTCATCTTGCCCATGAGGCATGGTTCGCAAGCATCAAATGATTCATAATCAAGTGATTCCAAAAGTTCATCGGCATGGAGTTTCTTCATGCGCTTTACACGAATATGACCTGAACGGAAATTCCACATATAAGTTGCACTATCATTATTAACTTTGCATCTTTTGGCTTCAATATTATGAATATGTGTATCACTATGATCGAGATTCAATAAACCATTCACCTTGGGTGTATGACCACATAAGGTTTTATTCATGTAAACAGAATAACAATTATTCTTTGACTTAAATGAATAACCGTATTGCAATAAACATGATCCAATCATATTATGCTATACGCAAACACCAAATAACATTTATTTTACGTTCAACACTAATCCTGAAGGTAAAGGGAGTGTGTGATGGTGATCTTATCAACCTTGGAATCATTTCCAACACACATCGTCACCTCGTCCTCAACTAGTCTTTCTTTATTTTGCAACTCCCGTTTCGAGTTACTACTATTAGCAACTGAACTAGTATCAAATACCGAGGGGTTTGCTATAAACACTAGTGAAGTACACATCAATAACATGTATATCAAACATACCTTTTTTCACTTTGCCATCCTTCTTATCCGCCAAGTATCTAGGGCAGTTCCACTTCCAGTGACCATCTCATTTGTAGTAGAAGCACTCAGTTTCAGGCTTGGGTCTAGCTTTGGGCTTCTTCATGGGAGTGGCAACTTTCTTGCCATTCTTCTTGAAGTTCCCTTTCTTTCCCTTTCCCTTTTACTTGAAACTAGTGGTCTTGTCAACCATCAACACTTGATGCTTTTTATTGATTTCTACCTTCACCGATTTCTACATCGCGAAGAACTTTGGGAATCATTTCCATTATCCCTTGCATATTATAGTTCGTCATGAACTTCTAGTAACTTGTTGATAGTGACTAGAACTCTGTCAATCACTCTCTTATCGGGAAGATTAACTCCCACTTGATTCAAGTGATTGTAGTACTCAGACATTCTGAGCAGATGCTCACTCATTGAGCTATTCTCCTCCATCTTGCAGGCAAAGTACTGTCAGAGGTCTCATACCTCTTGACATGGGCATGAGTATGAGATACCAATTTCATCTCTTGAACATCTTATATGCTTCGTGGCGTTCAAAACATTTTTGAAGTCCCGGTTCTAAGTCGTAAAGCATGGTGCACTAAAGTATCAAGTAGTCATCATACCGAGCTTGTCAAACATTCATAACGTTTGGATCTGCTCCTGCAATAGGTCTGTCACCTAGCGGTGCATCAAGGACATAATTCTTTTGTGCAGCAATGAGGATAATCCTCAGATCACGGACCTAGTCCGCATCATTGCTACTATCATCATTCAACATAGTTTTTCTCTAGGAACATATGAAAAAAAACAGGGAGCTACTGTCGGCATTCTCGGAACAGGGGTCCCCAGACTTGCCTGCCTGCGGCCCACGGTGTGGCTCTACGAGCGGGCCCGTATGGCCCATCTTCACCAGAAAGGACTCAAGACCCTCGCGAGGGGCCAGGCCTCGCGAGGCGAGCGACACAAGACCTCCTCAGGAGCGGCCTCACCAGGCTGGCTCGCGAGGGGCGGAGAGTTCAAGGCCAGGCGAACCTCGCGAGGTTCTAGTGACGTGAGCCATGACGACCAAGGCCAGGCGGGCGCCAGCGCGCACAATGTCCTGGTTTCCTCCTCGGTGCTAAGGAAGCAAGTGTAGGCGCAGAGTATCGAGGCGTCAAGTAATGATTTCCATATCGGTGCAACGAGACCAAGACTAGAAGGACGGCGAGACGCAGGTCACTGTGGAACCCAAGACGACGTCACCACCAGAGCCTTTTGCAGGCGAAGACTGCTTTTATCAGGATAAGCTGTACTCGCTGTCCCCTTTTGAATTGGCCGTTGTTGGCTCCCTTCCCGCTCAATATTTGGGGAGAGCACCAGGGCCTCTATAAATAGGACTAGCCACCACCATAGCCGGGGGTCAGATCGAGAGGGACCAGAACAACCACAAGTTCACCAAGCACAAGAACTCCCCTCCTCAGGAGGCTGTTCTTCCCCTTGTACTATTCATCCTCAGCCCAAGAGGCAATCCACCACACCACACTGGAGTAGGGTATTACACCACAACGGTGGCCCAAACCAGTATAAATCTTGTGTCCTTTGTGTTGCGAGTTCGTCGAGTTAGTTCGTAAGATCTTAGCTGAGTTAGGACGTGGATCGGTGGGGGGGCAGATCTTCGTGTGCACCCCAGTGTTCGAACCTTGAGGGTTTTGCCGGAACCCGTGATCCGACATTTGGCGCGCCAGGTAGGGGTGCCCCGAAGCTTTCCTTTTGTCGCTCCACAACGCTCGCCGCGCTCGCGCTGAGCGCCGGGCTGCCCTCGCCGCCCGCGTTGCTCAGACGGCTCGTCGGTGGGCCGCCCCATCATTCCCCATCGCCTGCCGCCAACGCCGCCACCGGCTTGGCGGGGAACGAGCAGCAAGCATCCTCGCTGCACCCCTCGGTGCGGCGGGTCGGCCGCACCGCCACTCCATCGCTGACCCCGGTCGGCTCGTCGTCCCATGCCCGTCGCGCTCCCGTGGACGCGCATGCCGCTCTGTGCATGGCATGCGAGCACCTGCGCTATCGCCCAATCGACGACCTCTACGAGGACTGGCTCGACCGCATCGCCGAGCTTGTCAGCGCCGCAGGGGGCTTCCCTGCTCCGTCCCTCTCGCCACCTCGCCCTCCGCCAGCCGCGGGCAGCGTGGCCCACAAGGTGCCTCCACCACCTCTGCCCCAAGACGAAGTCTTGGCGCCCATGCACGCGGCCCCATGGCGTGACCTACCACGTCCAGCGCCCGCGCAAGAAGAAAGAAGCTTCCAAGAAGTCCCTCGGCCGCGAGAAAATGCCCCCGCGCTCCCTGCGCCACCACGGCAAAACCGTGTGCCGCCTGCGGCGGCGGTGCACGGACTCCATCAAGGACAAGTTATCCACCAGTGCAGAGTCCCGGTGACCACGGCAGGCTGCCGCGCCTTCACCCCTGAGCTACATAGCGTCGCTTGGCCGGGCAAGTTCAAGCCGGATCTGCCAGCTCGCTACGACGGCACCCCGACCCCGCAGAGTTCCTGCAGCTCTATGAGCTGAGCATCGAGGCAGCCAACGTCGATGAGAAAGTCATGGCGAACTGGTTTCCCATGGCTCTCAAGGATGGTGCCCGCTCCTGGCTCCTGAATCTGCCTCCAGGCTCGATCTGGTCCTGGGACGAGATGCGTGACCGTTTTGTCACCAACTTCCAGGGCACTCGCCACCGCCCACCGGTTACGGGTGACCTGCGCCGCGTCAAGAAACAACCAGGAGAGACCCTCGAGAAGTACATCCAGCGCTTCAACAACGTTCTCCTCAAGATCCCCAAGGTGACAGACGAGGCCATCATCTCTGCGTTCTCCATGGCGTCCGCGACGTCAAGAAGGAGGAGCTCACCATCCATGAGGATCTGTGCACATCTCTAGAGTTTTTCAACCTGGCGACCAAGTGCGCAAGAGCTGAGGAGGGGCGCCTCCCCCTCCTCGAGCTCACGGCTGCGGACCCGGAGGAGAAGAAAGCCAAGGCCAAAGACATGAAGCGCAAGGGAGCAGCCGTGCTCGCGGCGGAGCCGGACACAAAACGCGGCAGGGACCAGCCCGAGTTATCCAAGAGTAGCCGACCGTTCTGTGCCTTCCATAACCTGCATAGCCACAACACCAGCGACTGTCAAGAGCTCAGAGCCATTCGAGAGGGACGCTTCGGTCGACGCCCCGAGCGCAACGACCGAGGCTACGGCCATGGAGGAGGACGTGGTGGCGGACGCTGGGATGACCGTGGCCCGCGCTAGGAGTGGCGCGACCGGCCTCGTGAGGACCACTGGCAGGATCAGCCTCGCGAGGGCGCCTGGAGGGATCGGCCTCATGAGGATCACCCTCAGGGCAACGCCGGTCTTCCTCCACTACCGCCACCACCAAGAAGAAATGACGACCACCACCAAGACGAGGGGGCTGGGGCTTCCAGGAGCCACGTGCCATCGCCTGCATCTTGGGCGGAGCTCAAGCCCCAGCATCACAGCGTATCTTCAAACAGTTTGCCCGCGAGGTGAACGCAGTCCTCCCCAAGCTCGAGGCCACGCGCCCGCTCAAGTAGTCCTAGTGCGCCATCACGTTCCGCTCAGCAGACCAGCTCAAGTGCGCGGCTACTGCTGGCGTCCTCCCGATGCTTTGTTCACCCGTCATCAGCAACGTGCAAGTCACCAAGACCCTCATCGACGGCGGCGCAGGGCTCAACGTCCTGTCCGTCGAGACGTTCGACAGCCTCCAAGTGTCGTATGATCAGCTTTAGCCCACCAAGCCCTTCTCAGGAGTGACCGACGGCTCCACCATGCCGATCGGTCAGGTCCGCCTCCCAGTCACCTTCGGACAGCACAACAACTACCGCACCGAGCTCATGGACTTCGACGTCGCCCACATCCGTCTACCATACAATGCCATCCTTGGGTATCCGGCCCTGGCCAAGTTCACGGCCGTGATGTACCACGTCTACAACATCCTCAAGACGCCAGGAAGCGGCGGGATCATCACAGTCCCCTGCGAAGAAAGAGATGCGGTGTGCTCCCTCGAGCGCGCCTTCCAAGCAGCGTCAATCGAAGACCCCGACAACAATGCAGCTCGGTACCCTCCTGAGGTAGTCCCCAAGAAGAAGAAGCAGCAACTCCGTGTCAGACCTCAGGAGGGCAGCACCGCAAGTGGCACCGCGTCAGGATCAGCGCCTGCACCTGGGGCGCCTCCCTCTATCGCATAGGAAGGCGCACCCGGCGCCCTCCTCGGGCAGGGCTCTGGGGCTCTCTTCTACAGGGCCTCAGACTTCGTGAACATCATGAGGGAGGCGCTCGGGCACCACTTGGAGGCGTGTTTCACGGCACGTCTCCTTCAGGAGGACACTAGGTGAGGGAGTCCTGGATTAGGGGGTGTTCGGGTAGCCGGACTATACCTTCAGCCGGACTCCAGGACTATGAAGATACAAGATTGAAGACTTCGTCCCGTGTCCGGATGGGACTTTCCTTGGCGTGGAAGGGAAGCTTGGCGATGCGGATATTCAAGATCTCCTACCATTGTAACCGACTTTGTGTAACCCTAACCCTATCCGGTGTCTATATAAACCAGAGGGTTGTAGTCCGTAGGACATCAACTCCATATACAACAATTATACCATAGGCTAGCTTCTAGGGTTTAGCCTCCTTGATCTCGTGGTAGATCTACTCTTGTACTACCCATATCATCAATATTAATCAAGCAGGAGTAGGGTATTACCTCCATCGAGAGGGCCCGAACCTGGGTAAAAACATCGTGTCCCTTGTCTCCTGTTACCATCCGGCCTTGACGCACAGTTCGGGACCCCCTACCCGAGATCCGCCGGTTTTGACACCGACATTGGTGCTTTCCTTGAGAGTTCCTCTGTGTCGTCGCCTGTAGGCCCGATGGCTCCTTTGATCATCAACAACGATGCGGTCCAGGGTGAGACTTTTCTCCCCGGACAGATCTTCGTCTTCGGCGGCTTTGCACTGCGGGCCAATTCGCTTGGCCACCTGGAGCAGATCGAAAGCTACGCCCCTGGCCATCAAGTCAGGTTTGGAAGCCTAAATTACATGGCAGACATCCGCGGAGATCGAAAGCTACGCCCCTGGCCAATTCGCTTTAGCACCGCTTTTCACCCTCAATCGAGTGGTCAAGTAGAACGCGTCAACCAGATCCTAGAAGACATGCTTCGAGCCTCTGTTATCTCATTCGGAATGGATTGGGAGAAGTGCCTTCCATTTGCCGAATTTGCTTACAACAACAGCTATCAATCTAGCTTGGGTAAAGCCCCTTTTGAAGTTCTCTATGGACGACGGTGTCGAACACCCATTAACTGGTCAGAGACCGGGGAAAGACAATTCTTTGGCCCGGATATGATTCAGGAAGCAGAAGAGCAAGTTCGCATCATTTGTGAAAAGTTGAAAACAGCCCAATCTCGTCAAAAGAGTCAATATGACCGAAAACATAAGGCTATGACTTTCGAGGTTGACGAGAAGGCTTACCTTCGGGTTACCCCTCTGAAGGGAACCCATCGTTTCGGTATCAAAGGCAAATTGGCTCCTCGTTACATTGGACCTTTTCGCATTCTCGCCAAACGAGGAGAAGTTGCCTACCAATTGGAACTACCTCCGCACCTCTCCAGAGTCCACGATGTCTTCCACGTTTCTCAACTCAGGCGTTGCTTTTCGGATCCTATCCGTGGAGTGGACTACGAAATGCTTGATCTCCAAGATAATCTTACCTATCGAGAGTACCCCATTCGTATCCTCGATCAGGCCGAGCGTACCACTCGACGTCATAACATCAAGTTTCTCAAAGTACAATGGTCGCACCATTCTGAGGATGAAGCAACTTGGGAAAGGGAGGATCGTCTTCGACTTGAGTATCCCGCCTTCTTTCCGGAGGAACCCAAATCTCGAGACGAGATTCTTTTGAGTGGGGGTGAGTTGTCACATCCTAGCTAGTTTATGCATTAGAGTGTTGCATCATGTTTATTCTTTCATCAGAAACCTGAAATGGGGATGACAGAACCCCCAGTCCCCTCTGAAACCAATTAGGGTTTACTAAAAACTTTTTCAATGAACCTGAAATGCCCTTCTAAAATGCCCATCATTTTTGTCTTGGTTCAGAACCTCTGCCAAAAGTGATGCACATTTTCCTAGGCCATCTTAGGGTTTTTGAATTAAATCATAAATATTTGAATTTGGGCATTTAAAATTATATAAAATATTTAAATGCTCAAATATCTCCAAACTAAAATGTTTCATGTTGGAAATAATCCAACTATGGACCAGGAGTAGTTTGGTGATTTTAGGAGTTGCCTAAGTATTTTATTTAATTCAACAAAATTGCAGAAGTATTAAAAAAACAGAAAACAGAAAGAAATGGAAAAAACTTACCTGGCGCCCAGCACCCGGCCCACCTGCCGGCCCAGCCCAGCGCCGCTCCAGCGAGCTGCTTGCCGGCCAGGCAGGCAGGCAGGTGCCCGACGGCGACCGCAGCGCGCGCCACGCACCTGCTCGCCGCCTCGCCGCTCCTCGCGCCCGGTGACGTCGTGGATCAGCCTCTCTCGCTCCCCCGAACCCCCCAGACACCCCCTCTCCTCTCCAGCTCCTCCCCCTCGCGCTCCCCCGCCATGGCCGACGCCACCATCGCCGTGCCTTCGTCGTAGCCGTGCTCCCCGCCGCCCGTGCGTCCTCTCATCGTGTCCAGGAGCTCCGCCGCTGTCCACTTCATCGAGCAGCCGAGCCCCGAGCGCTCACAACGCCCGAGTCCACCGCAACGACCTCGCCCGAACCACCGTCGCCGGAGATCCCCTTCAACGCCGTCGTCGCTCCGGTCCATCTCCGGCCACACCAAGGGCTTCGTCGCACTCACTGTGAGCTTAGCCATCTTCCCCCCTCCTTTTCTTGCTCCCGAGCTGTGTAGCGACCTCCCGGAGCTCAACCGCACCCACCACCGTGGAGCTCATCGCCGACGTGCTCCCGGTCATCCTCCGGCCACTCCACGGTGTCCGTCATGCTCACCGTGTCACTTAGCATCTAGCTAGCCACTTCCCGAGCCTCACCGACCCCTCTAGCGTCAAGTTCGTCTTCGGCCGAACCCCGGTGGCCGCCAAAGTCGTCGCCGGCGCCAACTCCGGCCACCCCGACCCCAACGGACTCCACCAAGAGCTGCGGCTCGTCCTCAGCTCCACTCCGGTGGTCTCCGCGACCCATTTGGTGGCCGAAACAGCCAAAACCACTTCCGCCGCCGCGTTGGGCTCGCCGGCGGCTAAACGCCGGTGCAGCCGACCCGGGTTTGACCACGGGTGGGCCCTGGTTGACTCCCCTGAGTCAATGACAGGTGGGGCCCAGCCCTGTTAATTAAACAGGTTTAGTCTTAATTAAACTTTAATTAATCTAATCACACTGACACGCGGGACCCACTGTCAGGTTTGACCCGGACGTGTTCCGTTGACCTGCTGACGTCACACTGACGTCAGGCTGACGCAATAATTGATTTTCTGGAATTAATCTAATATAGGAAATTCCAGAATAAAGTTTAAACTTCAAAAATTCATAACTTTTATTCTGTAACTCCAAATCAGACAAATTATATATGAAAAATGATCAGAAAAATCCAATCTATCCATCTGTACTATTTTCATGCATGATTAAACAAGTTAACCTGATGTTTAATACAGAACAAGGAAAAACACTTTAAAAGGCCATGTTTGAGTTTGGAATTTGAATCTTTGATTCAAATTGGTTCAAACCCTTCTGGTCTTAGTTGCATTAGCCCAACACACTCATATTGCTATGTTTCATGCATGCATCATATTGTTGCACATTGTTTGGTGATGGTTGTGTACCGGTGTTCTTTGCGGCAGGTTCTGCCCCCGAGGAGTACCGTGATTACCCTAACGAAGAACCGTATCAGTGCATCGAACCATCAGGCAAGCAACCAACCATTTGATCATATCGATACAATCCCATGTTCTCGCTCCTGCTCTCTTTTACTGCATTAAGACAATGCGTTTCAAACTGCTGTGTGCTACGGTAGTTGAGCCCATTTCCTCTGCATGACCTGTCATTGCCACAGTAACTAGATGAAACCCACTAGCATGTGTAGGAGTTGATTGAGCCATATGTATGTGTTGTTCCTACCTTGCTATGCCTGCTATGCTTAGAGTCGTGTCAGGTCTGGTTCATCTGGGTGATGGCTAGAGTGAAATGATTATGTCGGTAATGAGAGTGGTGTGGTGAACACGATTTGGTAAAGATATCGATGAGAGGCCATGTAGGAGTACATGGTGGGTTGTTTCATTGAAGCCGACCTTAAGCACTGAGATCTGTATGTGTGATTTAAGATACAGCTACTACCATGCATTGGGCCCTGAAATATGACCCTGCTCGACTTCTTATTCACCCTAGCTCTCTGTCCAGGAGTTGCACGTAGTTTCTGGTGTTTGTAGCCTACTGGAGGCCGTGGACAGCGCTGACCGTAGGGGTGGGCTGTGATGCGGTAGGTACGTGGCACGGTGTACCGAATACCCGTTAGGTATCTCGGGAACCCTGTTCACATCGTTCGGGGCCGTATGGGAAACCTCGGTCGGACTCCCTGCGGATGGAACCTGGATAGGCGATAAACCTGGACTAGAGACTTAGGTGTTTAGGTAGGTCATGGTCTACACCCACGTCGGCTTTCGCTTGAAGTCTGCCGAGCACATGTCGTGTGCAGACGCTAAGTGGTGGAAACATGTATGAAGAAGTACACCCCTGCAGGGTTATCATGATCTATTCGAATAGCCGCGTCCGCGGTAAAGGACTACTTGGTTGCCTATACAATTCATAGACAAGTAAATGGAAACTACTAAAAGCCTCAAGATAAGTGTGAGTGCCGAGGATGGCTCTTCCGTAGGAAGACGGAGGTGGATCCTCGGTAGTGTATTGAATTGGTGAGTAGTGGACTCGTGTACGCAAAACCATTTCAAGTTGGAGTCTCGTAGGTTAGCCTAGCCAAGAGTCAAAGCTGGCTTGCTGCAATAACTCCACCAACCCTTCTTGATAATATGCATGTATGTAGGATCTGATGTAAGTCTTGCTGAGTACCTTTGTACTCATGTTGCTATAATTTACATTTTTACAGAAGACGCTGCAACCCCTTCTGATGGGTTCTACGTAGACGTTGACATCAATGAGTGGGCTAAGGCCCAGGTGGTGATCCTGAGCTTGTGAAGGACCACGTAGTATAGCTAGGCTTTCCAAGCCTCTTTTATTTTTCTAGTTGTCTGTACTCAGACAAGTTACTTCCGCTGCTGGTTTGTATGACTGTATGACTTGAATGCTGGGTCGTGTGACACGTACGTTTGTGTATGTTATGTATGGCTCTCTGAGCCTTAAATAAAGTACTTGTGTCGTAGAGTCATGTTGTGATGCCTTGTTGTATTTGCACATATCGAGCATATTGTGTGTATGATTGAAATGCTTGGTATGTGTGGGATCTGACTATCTAGTTGTTTATCTTTAGTAGCCTCTCTTACCGGGAAATGTCTCCTAGTGTTACCGCTGAGCCATGGTAGCTTGCTACTGCTCTGGAGCACTTAGGCTGGCCGGCATGTGTCCTTCTTCGTTCCGGTGTCTGTCTCTTCGGGGAAATGTCACGCATTGAGTACCGGAGTCCTGTTAGCCCGCTACAGCCCGGTTTACCGGAGCCCTGCTAGCCCAGTGCTACAGCCCGGACCCACTTGCTGATGACCGACACGTTCGAAGCTGGGTCATGGATGCCTGTCCCTGTAAGTCTGTGCCACTTTGGGTTTACGACTAGTCATGTCAGCCCGGGCTCCTTATCATATGGATGCTAGCGACACTATCATATACGTGAGCCAAAAGGCGCAAACGGTCCCGGGCAAAGGTAAGGCGACACCCGTGGGGATACCGTGCGTGAGGCCGCAAAGTGATATGAGGTGTTACCGGCTACATCGATGTGACATCGAGTCGGGGTCCTGATAGCGTTGGCATCAGAGCCGGACTGCCTGTAGGTTCTCCAAGCCGAACTGGTCGATGTTGAGTCTAGAAATTCTTTAGTTATATGTAGGGGAATTGTTTGTGGGTGGAACGTAAGGCTCTTTTTACTCCTTTATCTTATGACATTCTGATCTGAGTCAGTCTATTCTTCCACCGGGGGTTAAGGATTAGGATCTATTCTCTTTATCAGGATCACGTGTTACTAATCAGTAGTACCTTATAGGTTTGATGGATACAAGCCTAGTTCAATTCTACTATCACATTATGTTGCTAGGATGGACTCAGAACTTGATATGATGATGTTGAGTGTGTATGAAATCCTTTGTCAAATGTCTCAAATCCTTCTTGAGCATTTACAGCTGTTATGCTGCCGAAATTTTGCTAGAAATTCTAATGCCTTTGCATTATGATTGTGTTTTCAGATGGCCACTCGCGACCTCAATCAAGTGGTTCGCCTGACTCGATGCCTAGATGTACCCGGTCATACCGCCATGTTGGTCAGGGTAATGACTGAGGCTGGATACCGTTGGTATCCTGAGTACACAGTCGAAGAGCAATTCCGAGACTTTAATCAAAGCCAGTATCTCTGCACTGTCAGGATATTTCCATCTTATCCTGGGTCTACCGAGCCCCTTCACTGCTCCTATGGACTCGGGGTTACTATTGAGATGGCTGTGCAGGACGCCGCCTACTCTATGATGACCATCATGCGAGTCAGGTCCGGCCTATTTCGGGACTCTGATTTCCGGTATATGCCAGGATCACTTCCGGGAGCACAAGGGTATCTCCAGGCTATCTATGCTGACCCCACCCAGGAGGATTCACGGACACGCACCACTGCCGAGATGCTCGAGGATAAGGACCATGAAAATCGGGCCTTGAGGTTAGAGCTCTTCAATACCCGTGCTGACCATTGGGCCACATTGACTCGGTTTGCACCGGCGGTGCAAGCTGGATATTCGGATATGCGCGATCTCTATCCTATGAGATCTGCTCTGCCAGACATGATGGGTTGGCGTGATGTAGGAGGCATCACCCCACCTCGCGGTCCCCGCAGGCCACCGTCTGTTGGTCCAAGACCTCATCCTAGTCCCTATGGTCCACAAGCTCCGCGAGATCGTCTGTTTCCGGATGATCATGTTGAGCTTCCAGGCTATGGAGGTGACTTTTACGAGGACTACTACGGATCGGTCTGAGTTAGTGGTAGTATCACTAGTTCGTGTTAGCTGTGTCGTCTATCGTCCTGCGTGACTCGTGGGATATGACCTAGTTGTATCGCCTTCCGGAGGTGTAGAAAAATAATGTATAGTAGCTGGGAATGCCTCCGATGAGATGTAATCCTCTTTTCACCGTAATAGTACTTTGTTTGGTCTTGTACTAAACCCTGTATGGTGTGTATGACGATGGAATAAAGAAGCAGTTTCTGTATCTACCATGTCATACGGATGATCATCTTGCATTCCGAGTTATTCCTTACATTCTGTATCCTATGTCGGAATTTTATCATTCTGACTGAATCATTATCTTGTTTACCTAGGATGGTCAACACGCGCACTAACCCTGCTCCTCAAGAGCAGGTCGAAGGCAGTGAAGTCAGGAATGCAAATCTGCCTCATCCTCCTTCCCTAGCCGAGGTTATGATGGAAGCCGAAAGGAATAAACGGGAGACCAACCGTTTGTTGGAGCGTATTGAACAGAACACAGCACACCATCAGAGGACTAATGTGGTGTCACTCAGTGATTTCATCAAGTTACATCCACCCACGTTCCACCACTCCGTCGAGCCTCTCGATGCTGATGACTGGCTTCGCAGTATCTCTCACAAGCTGTGTTCCGCGCTAGTAGCTGAGGCCGACAAGGTCACCTTTGCTGCATACCATCTTGAAGGCCCCGCTAGTTTATGGTGGGAGAATTATGGAGCTATGCGCCCAGCGGGCCATGTCACTACTTGGGCTGAATTCAGCGAGGCTTTCCGTGAACATCACATTCCGGAGGGTCTCATGGACCGTAAACGTGAGGAATTTTGCAATTTCACCCAAGGCCGACTCTCTGTGGATGCTTACAGCAGGGAGTTTGGTAACCTCGCACGATATGCCACTGAGGAAGTTTCTACCGATGCCAAGAAGCAAGCAAGGTTCCGTAAGGGGCTTAGTCCTGAGCTTCGCCGCGACCTCCGTCTGCATGAGTGCACATCTTTTCAGAAACTTGTTAACAAGGCCATCAGTCCTGAAACTGGTCAGACTGATTATGACGCAACACGCAAGCATGGCCGTGACATGGGTTCCTCATCCGGTGCTGGTCCTCAGAAGCGCCGCGTGTGGGTGCCCAACACCGCCCTGCCACCCAGGTTCACACCGAGGCCATCTTTCCAGGTGCCTCGCCCTGTTCAACAGTCTGCACTAGCCAAGCCCTATGGGGGTCCAACCAACAATGCTCCTCCACGTACCAGTTCCGTGACTTGTTTCAAGTGTGGGGAATCTGGCCACTATATGCGTGAGTGTCCCCAGACCAACCCCAACCAATCTGCTAAAGCTGTTGGCCGTGGCAAGCCGACAGGGAAAGTGTTCCACGCCAAGCCGGCCACCGCTACACGTGGCCATGTCAACTGTATCTCTGCCGAGGAAGCTCAAGAGGATCCCAACGTCGTTCTTGGTACGCTTCTTGTTAATTGCCACCCGGCATCTGTTCTTTTCGATACAGGAGCCTCTCATTCTTTTATATCCGAAAATTATGCTCGTTTGCATAACATCGCATTCTATGACATGCCAACCTCTATGGTAATTCAAACTCCGGGATCCAAATGGCAAACTTCTAGAGTAAGCCATGGAAATGAAATCCAAGTCGACAGACTTGTTTTCCTCGCATCTTTGATAACCCTTAAATCTTCAGATATTAATATCATTCTGGGTATGGACTGGATGTCAGTTCATCATGCCCAAATTGATTGCTTCTCTAGGACTGTTCAACTTACCCATCCTTCGGGGAAGATAGTCAATGTCTTGACCCGAATAGCCAAGCGACAGTTATATTATCTTAACGCCAGCCCTTTGCCAGACCTTGAGGACGTCCCGGTAGTCCGTGACTTTCCGGATGTCTTCCCAGAGGAATTGCCAGGTGTTCCACCTGACAGGGATGTTGAGTTCGTAATAGACCTCATTCCAGGAACCGTTCCGATTGCTAGAAGACCCTATAAGATGGCACCACTAGAACTAGCCGAGCTTAAGAAACAACTCGATGAGTCCTTGAAAAAGGGTTTCATCCGACCTAGTTCATCTCCGTGGGCTTGCCCCGTCCTCTTCGTCAAGAAGAAGGATGGTACGGACCGGATGGTTGTAGATTACCGACCTGTCAATTTGGTCACAATCAAGAACAAATATCCGCTCCCTAGGATCAACGACCTGTATGATCAGCTCGCTGGATCCTCAGTCTTCTCCAAAATGGATTTGAGGTTGGGCTACCATCAAATCAAAATCAGAAACGGGGACATTCCTAAAA
>NC_057794.1:130076511-130077801 GCF_018294505.1 Triticum aestivum
TTGCATAACGTCGCATTCGGTGATATGCCAACCTCTATGGTAATTCAAACTCCGGGATCCAAATGGCAAACTTCTAGAGTAAGCCATGGAAATGAAATCCAAGTCGACAGACTTGTTTTCCTCGCGTCTTTGATAGCCCTTAAATCTTCAGATATTAATATCATTCTGGGTATGGACTGGATGTCAGCTCATCAAGCCAAAATTGATTGCTTCTCTAGGACTGTTCAACTCACCCATCCTTCGGGGAAGATAGTCAATGTCTTGACCCGAATAGCCAAGCGACAGTTATTTTCTCTTAACGCCAGCCCTTTGCCAGACCTTGAGGACGTTCCGGTAGTCCGTGACTTCCCGGATGTCTTTCCAGAGGAATTGCCAGGTGTTCCACCTGACAGGGATGTTGAGTTCGTAATAGACCTCATTCCAGGAACCGTTCCGATTGCTAGAAGACCCTATAAGATGGCACCACTAGAACTAGCCTAGCTTAAGAAACAACTCGATGAGTCCTTGAAAAAGGGTTTCATCCGACCTAGCTCATCTCCGTGGGCTTGCCCCGTCCTATTCGTCAAGAAGAAGGATGGTACGGACCGGATGGTTGTAGATTACCGACCTGTCAATTTGGTCACAATCAAGAACAAATATCCGCTTCCCAGGATCAACGACCTGTATGATCAGCTCGCTGGATCCTCAGTCTTCTCCAAGATGGATTTGAGGTTGGGCTACCATCAAATCAAAATCAGAAACGGGGACATTCCTAAAACGGACTTTGTTACTCGTTATGGCCAATACGAGTACACCGTCATGTCCTTCGGTTTAACCAACGCTCCAGCCACCTTTTCTCGGTTAATGAACTCAATCTTCATGGAGTATTTGGATAAATTCGTCGTGGTTTACCTCGATGATATACTCATCTACTCCAAGAACAAGGAGGAACATGCCGAACATCTAAGGCTAGTGTTGAAGAAACTTCGAGAGCATCGCCTTTATGCCAAATTTTCTAAATGTGAATTCTGGTTGTCAGAAGTGACCTATCTGGGTCATGTAATATCTGGTAAAGGTATTGCTGTTAACCCTGAGCGAGTTCAAGCCGTCCTTAATTGGACTCCACCTGAATCGGTCAAGCAAGTTCGGAGTTTTCTGGGCTTAGCAAGCTATTGTCGTCGCTTTGTCGAGAACTTCTCCAAGGTTGCTAAACCTCTAACCGAACTCCTCAAGAAAGATAAGAAGTTCGAATGGACCCCACAATGTGAGCACAGCTTTCAGGAACTGAAAAGACGCCTGACCTCTGCTCCC
>NC_057794.1:130077811-130081061 GCF_018294505.1 Triticum aestivum
TCTTAACGCCAGCCCTTTGCCAGACCTTGAGGACGTCCCGGTAGTCCGTGACTTTCCGGATGTCTTCCCAGAGGAATTGCCAGGTGTTCCACCTGACAGGGATGTTGAGTTCGTAATAGACCTCATTCCAGGAACCGTTCCGATTGCTAGAAGACCCTATAAGATGGCACCACTAGAACTAGCCGAGCTTAAGAAACAACTCGATGAGTCCTTGAAAAAGGGTTTCATCCGACCTAGTTCATCTCCGTGGGCTTGCCCCGTCCTCTTCGTCAAGAAGAAGGATGGTACGGACCGGATGGTTGTAGATTACCGACCTGTCAATTTGGTCACAATCAAGAACAAATATCCGCTCCCTAGGATCAACGACCTGTATGATCAGCTCGCTGGATCCTCAGTCTTCTCCAAAATGGATTTGAGGTTGGGCTACCATCAAATCAAAATCAGAAACGGGGACATTCCTAAAATGGCCTTTGTTACTCGTTATGGCCAATACGAGTACACCGTCATGTCCTTCGGTCTAACCAACGCTCCAGCCACCTTTTCTCGGTTAATGAACTCAATCTTCATGGAGTATTTGGATAAATTCGTCGTAGTTTATCTCGATGATATACTCATCTACTCCAAGAACGAGGGGGAACATGCCGAACATCTAAGGCTAGTGTTGAAGAAACTTCGAGAGCATCGCCTTTATGCCAAGTTTTCCAAATGTGAATTTTGGTTGTCAGAAGTGACCTATCTGAGTCATGTAATATCTGGTAAAGGTATTGCTGTTAACCCTGAGCGAGTTCAAGCCGTCCTTAATTGGACTCCACCTGAATCGGTCAAGAAAGTTCGGAGTTTTCTAGGCTTAGCGAGTTATTGCCGTCGCTTTGTCGAAAACTTCTCCAAAGTTGCTAAACCTCTAACCGAACTCCTCAAGAAAGATAAAAAGTTCGAATGGACTCCACAATGTGAGCACAGCTTTCAGGAACTGAAAAGACGCCTGACTTCTGCTCCCGTTCTGGTACCGCCAGACTTCTCTAAGGACTTTGTTATCTACTGCGACGCCTCGCGACAAGGACTAGGCTGTATTCTCATGCAAGATCGACATGTAATTGCTTACGCCTCACGGCAATTGCACCCACATGAGGAGAATTATCCTACTCATGATCTAGAGCTTGCAGCTGTAGTCTATGCACTTAAAACCTGGCGACATTACCTCCTCGGTAACCGTTGCGAAATATTCACTGACCACCAAAGTCTGAAGTACATTTTCACCCAACCGGATTTGAATCTCAGGCAAAGACGTTGGGTTGAGTTGATCACAGATTTCGACTTAGGAATAACTTACACCCCAGGGAAAGCCAACGTCATGGCTGATGCGCTAAGTCGTAAATCTTATTGTAACAACCTGATGTTACAACAAGGTCAACCGCTTCTCCATGAGGAATTTCGGAAGCTTAACCTTCACATTGTTCCTCAAGGATTTCTTTCCACCTTGGTAGCGAAACCTACTCTTATGGATCAAATCATCGCTGCCCAAAAGCGAGATAAAGGAATATCTAAAATCAAGGAGAACATTGCTAGCGGAGGTGCTAGTTGTTTCTCCACAAATGATCATGGTGTTGTGTACTTTGAGAACCGTCTAGTGGTTCCCAAGAACCAGCATCTACGGCAGTTGATCCTTAAGGAGGCTCATGAATCTCCTCTCACCATTCATCCCGGTAGTACTAAGATGTATCAGGACCTACGCCAGAGGTTCTGGTGGACTAGGATGAAGAGAGAAATTGCTCAGTATATTGCTAATTGCGATGTCTGTCGTCGTGTAAAAGCAGAGCATCAACGGCCTGCTGGCACCCTTCAACCCTTAGCTATTCCTGAATGGAAATGGGATAAAATTGGTATGGATTTCATTACCGGTTTTCCCAGGACCAAGAGAGGGAATAATGCTATCTTTGTCGTTGTCGATCGTCTTTCCAAAGTGGCCCATTTCTTACCTGTTCGTGAGAGTATAACCGCTAGTCAGTTGGCTGACCTATACATCTCCCGGATAGTGTCTCTCCATGGTGTTCCTTTGGAAATTAACTCGGATCGAGGAAGTCTTTTCACCTCTCGATTTTGGGAAAGTTTCCAAAACGCTATGGGATTCCGCCTTTCCTTTAGCACCGCTTTTCACCCTCAATCGAGTGGTCAAGTAGAACGCGTCAACCAGATCCTAGAAGACATGCTTCGAGCCTCTGTTATCTCATTCGGAATGGATTGGGAGAAGTGCCTTCCATTTGCCGAATTTGCTTACAACAACAGCTATCAATCTAGCTTGGGTAAAGCCCCTTTTGAAGTTCTCTATGGACGACGGTGTCGAACACCCATTAACTGGTCAGAGACCGGGGAAAGACAATTCTTTGGCCCGGATATGATTCAGGAAGCAGAAGAGCAAGTTCGCATCATTCGTGAAAAGTTGAAAACAGCCCAATCTCGTCAAAAGAGTCAATATGACCGAAAACATAAGGCTATGACTTTCGAGGTTGACGAGAAGGCTTACCTTCGGGTTACCCCTCTGAAGGGAACCCATCGTTTCGGTATCAAAGGCAAATTGGCTCCTCGTTACATTGGACCTTTTCGCATTCTCGCCAAACGAGGAGAAGTTGCCTACCAATTGGAACTACCTCCGCACCTCTCCAGAGTCCACGATGTCTTCCACGTTTCTCAACTCAGGCGTTGCTTTTCGGATCCTATCCGTGGAGTGGACTACGAAACGCTTGATCTCCAAGATAATCTTACCTATCGAGAGTACCCCATTCGTATCCTCGATCAGGCCGAGCGTACCACTCGACGTCATAACATCAAGTTTCTCAAAGTACAATGGTCGCACCATTCTGAGGATGAAGCAACTTGGGAAAGGGAGGATCGTCTTCGACTTGAGTATCCCGCCTTCTTTCCGGAGGAACCCAAATCTCGGGACGAGATTCTTTTGAGTGGGGGTGAGTTGTCACATCCTAGCTAGTTTATGCATTAGAGTGTTGCATCATGTTTATTCTTTCATCAGAAACCTGAAATGGGGATGACAGAACCCCCAGTCCCCTCTGAAACCAATTAGGGTTTACTAAAAACTTTTTCAATGAACCTGAAATGCCCTTCTAAAATGCCCATCATTTTTGTCTTGGTTCAGAACCTCTGCCAAAAGTGATGCACATTTTCCTAGGCCATCTTAGGGTTTTTGAATTAAATCATAAATATTTGAATTTGGGCATTTAAAATTATATAAAATATT